>NW_010395877.1:18246-39322 GCF_000710305.1 Buceros rhinoceros silvestris
TGTTTTTGTGTTTTGTTGGTGGGGGGGGGGGGGGTTTAACTCCAATACTAATGCTAAATGTCACTTAATTTTCGATAGAAGCTAATTCTGCAATCAGTTATTTATAAAGGTCATTTAGAATTATTTACTTTGGAGGCATAATAATTGAAAACAAATGTGTAATCCTTCCTTATCCTGAGAACAAATACTATTGGAATTTCTTAACATGCAAGTATAGCACATTAAAACAACAGCATGTTATAGGTTTTTATTTACATAGAACATTTATGTTGGCTTGCATTCACACAAAGATATTCTGAGGTTGATCAATCAGAGGAATACAGTCTCAACATTTTATCAACCTATTCAAACTAATAAAAGGAAGCATTATTTTAAAAAAATCTTGTAAATAAGGCCTTTTATAACAAAAAAACCTTCCAGAATTTAATTCAACTATCAATATAGCATTCACAAATGGAAATAAAGGAGTGCAGAATAAGTCTTTAAACAAACACATGGGCTTTTATATCCTGATAATATCTGTGTGTCCTCATATGACCTCAGGGTGGTTAATTGCATTTTGCTGAGGAAGTCTGACTACTTCACAGTAAGTAAATTATGTGAAGTTGTATCTGTTGGTATAAGCTAATGAAATGTTGCTGTCTGATTGATAGGCTTTACCTCCATAATTTTTCCATACAATCACAAGTCCCTTCATCAAAATAATTGTGTTATTATACATTCAATTATAGAAGAATATTTTCAGTAGGAAAATATATTGAATCTATCATTTATTATAAGACTGAGGTATAATTTTATTTAACATTAATATTACCATGGAGGAGCTAATCTTGGAAACCATATCCAGGAACATTAAGGACCAGAAAATCATCAGTAGTAGTCAGCATTACCAAGGGGAAATCATGCTTGACCAACTTTGATATACTTTTATGAAGAAATGACAAACCTGGCAGATGAGAGGAGAGCGGCAGATATTGTCTGCCTGGAATTCATGTAGGCGTTTGACATTGTCTCCCATAAGCTATTTATAGCCAAGCTGTTGATGTATGGCCTGGGTGAACAGACAGTGAGTTGGACTGGAAACAGGATGAAAGTCTGGACCCAGAGGGTGGTGATCAGCAGCACCAGGTCTAGCTGGAGGCCAGTAACTGGTGGTGTATACCAGGGGGCAATTCTGGAACAAGTCCTGTTTAACATTTTCATTGGCAATCTGGATGACGGGACAGAAATTTGGCACAACACCAAACTGGGAGCACTGGCTAATATGCCAGAGGGTCATGCTGCCATCCAGAGGGACTTTAACAGGCTGCAAAAATGGACCAAAAGGAATATCATAAAGTTCAACAAGAGTAACTGAAAAGTTCAGTCCTTGAGGAGGAACAACCTCATAGATCAGTATATGCCAGGGGCCATGCAGATGGAAAGCAGCTTTGCAGAAGTGTACCTGGGGGTTTTGAGGGACAGCAGTTTGAACATGAGTCAGCAGTGTACCCTTGATGCAAAGAAGCTGAATAGTATCCTCAGCTGTGGATGAGGGAACCGGGGTTTTTTAGTGTGGAGAAAAGGAGGCTGAGGGGAGACCTCATCACTTTCTACAACAACCTGAAAGGAGGTTGCAGTGAGGTTGGGCTCAGTTTCTTATTCCAAGTAACAGGTGATAGGACAAGAGAAAATGTGCTAAAGTTGCTCCCTGGGAGATTTTGGTTGGACATTAGGAAAAATTTCTTCATAGAAAGGGTTGTAAAGCATTGGAACAGGCTGGCCAGGGAAGCAGTGGAGTATCCATCCCTGGAGGTATTTAAAAGACATATAGATGTGGTGCTTAGGGACATGGTTTAGTGATCACCCAGCAGCTCAGGGTGAATAGTTCGACTTGATGATCTTAAAGGTCTCTTCCAACAAAAATGATTCTGTGATTCTGCAAAAAAGTATTGCCATCAGGCCGAGGGAGATGATTCTAACCTACTGGTGTCCAGTACTCTCCAGCAGAAGCGACCTGGACATACAAAGTCCACAGAAGAGCTGTGGAAAAGATGAAGGGACTCAAACATCTCTGCTATGAATAAAGACTGAAAGAGATAGGACTGTTTACCTAGAGGAGAGAAGGCTCACAGAGGATCTTACCAATGTCTATAAATACCTGAAGGGAGTATGCTAAGAAGATGGAGCCAGGCTTTTCTCATTCATGGGACAGAACCAAAGACAATGGGCACAAACAAATATAAGAGGCTCCATCTGAACATCAGGAAATAGTTTTTTACTGTGAGAGAGACCAAGCACTGGCATGGGGTGGTTGTGGAGTCTCCCTTTTGGAAATATTTAAAAAAAAAAATCAATCTTGCCTATTTTGGATATTCCTCTTAGGACAAATAATTATTTAGTGTATTAGGATTTATACCTCTAGTGAAACTAGTATCTCTTCATTAACTGGAGACAGAGTTTAAAATAAAAGCTCTATCAACTATGGCAATTAACTAAATTGACTAAAGTCAGATGACACCAATCTACATTAAGTTTCTTTCATAAAGTTGTCCCTCCATGTGTTCTTTACTGCAGCTGTGAAAAGGGGATGACGGTATTGAGAATAATGTGCTAATTGTTTCCTTTTACATCTAGCTGAATGCAATGCCCTGCCTGGAATGTATTTGATTTAGTAGCATGAGAAAGAAATTAAAGGAATGGTAGGTTTTAGAGAAAGGTGAGAGAAGATGCAATTAATGGTAACTTATGGGCTATAGAAACACACAGCTATGTGTTTAAAAAGAAATGTGTATCCATAACAGGAATTTGGACATAGTTAATCTAAGGTCACATTTGTTTTCTTAGGCTGCCAAAATTCATAATGACAATAATTCAGCTGTGAACAAAAAGGAGAAAACAGCTTTGAATTATCTCTAAACATTAATATTCAATAAAATGTTGTTCAGCAGAAATCAAAATATTAATAAACTGAAGTTGACAAAAGCCAATAAACTACGTTTGGATGGGGGGGTTGGTTTGTTTTGTTTTAAAAAAAAAGACATGCATAAGTATTGGATTAAGCATAAAACTATTTAAAATGTATATACATAAGTGCTTTATAAATTTAAGTACTAATCATAGAAACACTATGCCCCCTGTACCACATGGAGGTCCACAGTGGAGCAGATATGTACCTTGCAGCCTGTGGAAGACCCCATAATGGATCAGGTGGATGCGCCCTGAAGCAAGCTGAGACCCTGTGAAGAGCCCACCCTGGAGCAGGCTCATGGTAGGACTTGTGACCCTGTGGGGCCCCATGCTGGAGAAGTCTGCTCCGAAAGGATGGCACCCCATGGGAAGGACCCACCCTGGTTAACTTCATTAAGAACTGCAGCCCATGGGAGGGACCCTGGAGCAGGGGAAGAGCATGAGGAGGAGGGAGTGGCAGAGACAAAGCATTATGGACTAATTGCAACCCCCATTCCCTATCCTCCCTGCGCTGCTCAGGGGAGGGAGGTAGAGAAGTCAGGAGCAAAGTTGAGCCTGGGAAGAAGGGAGGGGTGATGGGAAGTTGTTTTAAATTTGTTGTTTTTCATTATCCTGCTCTAATCTGATTGGTAATACATTAACCTAATTTTCCCAAGCTGACTCTCTTTTGCAAATGACAGTAACTAGTGAGTGATCTCCTTGTCCTTATCCTTAACCACAAGATTTTTTCATCTCTCCTCCTGTGCTATTGAGGAGGAGGAGGAGGAGGAATAAAGCAGCCTAGTTGGCACCTGGCAGCCAGCCAAGGTTAACCCATCACAAAATGGCACAATGAAGCTTTAAAGGATTCACTTCATGGAAAACAAACAAACTACCAGCAGCTCCATTTCACAGTCAAATATCAGAAAAACATGTATGCTGAGCAGAACAATTTACTGGTAAGATCACGCATGAGAGCAACCAAGTGAACTCAACAGTGGAGGAAAGCACCCAGTCTCTGTGCCAAATACCACCAAACAAAAAACATAGCAATTGTTCACAGTGCAAGCACTGGAAACCTCCTGACAAAGTCTCTGAAACATATGCATAAAAAAGTTCTTGCTTGGACTTATTTATCATAAGTACAAATAAGAAAACATGTTTGCATTCAAAGTGTATGGGAAACATAACTGAGACTAATTTGGGGAACTTACAGAAAGCCAAACAGAACTAAAACTCAGATTTGACCTTTAATTCTATCCAGTTTTAATTGAAAGTGGAGTTAATAGCTGAAATTCAGGTTATGGCTAGAATCTGAAATTGCTGACTGCTTGAAATAGAAGTAATTACTTCTGTTGCAGTTACTGCAATAGGCACAGTCTCTCATACATTCCCAACGGGTAGATCAGATTTTCAGAGTGTAAAACATTGCTCCTATAGTCACAAAAATAGGCAGAAAAATATTTAGTGAGATAAAATCTACAATAAGTAAAAGAATGGACCTGTTCTCCTTTCATAATGAAAGTGGAGTTATAGCAAAATTGTAGGGTTGGGAGGACAAGTAATTGTCCTCTGCAACTGCATTACTTTTCTTTCTTCCACATCTTTTTTACACTATTTTTCTCCCTTCCACATCTTTTTTACACTATTTTTCTCCAACACTTAACCCAAAGCACATGTACATACCTCCTGACTTCAAATTCTCTCAGTCAGCAACTGATTCTATTCTCTCACTGCCAAATCTGCTAATCTCCTGTTTTAAAAATAGCTGGATTCTCTTCTATGCTCTTGCTCTGCTGAGATAATCTCCCCTCCTTCCATACAGGTTTCTAAGAATTGTTTTTTAAACTTCAGTATATATACCACTCAGATTTTTTTAACTGGATCAAAATGTTCATGAAATATGGAAGAATAGTGTAGCTAACAAAACAAAGAAGTTGAATATGTTCTAAAAAGAACCGAAATATTTTTACACTTCCTCATTTCATATAAAATAAAAATTATCTCCTATTGATAAATACAGTACAAGTTTTTTTAATCTGCATGGATGGAAAACAGGATTATGATTAAAATATGTAGTTAAATAGTAAGCTTAAGTATGGTCATATTTTCTAATCATTTCACTGACTGTAACACTCGCAGTACATCTTCATAACAGGCTTAGGAAAAGCCAAGTTTGAGACAATTGCTTGTAAAAAGAGCTGCAGCGTAATTTATTCTAACAGGCCTGACCAAAACAGACGACATGAAATAAGTGTTGAGAGTCCATGCTAAAGCATCCAGCCTGCTTGAGACTTACACTGTTAACATGAACTAATACGGACGGCAACTGGGTTTAGGCTTGACAGCAAGCTTAGGAAATGTTCCACTGACAGTTTTGACATCGTTAACAAAATAACACAGCCATGGTAAATTGATCGTAAACACTCTGCTTTTTGCTGAATTTGTTTTCCTTATTTTTGGCTTGGCCTAAAAAGCACAAAAACTCAGAAATGAAAGGATTCAATTTTAGTGGGAGAAAAACAGCAAATCATGACATGAGGAAGGAGGAAGGGAAGAATGGAATATATATGCATAAAAAGAATATCTTAATATAGAGTGATTAAATGTGAACGGTATTTATTATCAATTCAGTAACAGTTGCAAGTTATTCCTTCAGTAAACTCTTTGGGCTTGCAGAAAATATGTGAGGAGTTTTCCAGATGCTTTGAACTATCCAAGCAGTTTTTCATATAGTGAAAGACTATAGCACTTGGAAACAGATGTCAAAAATTTTTGTTAGGCTCTGCCATTACGACAAAATTCAGGTTATAGTTTTCCTAACAAATATTTGACATCCCCAAAAAACTCTAGCAAAAATGATAATTAAACCCCCCACAAATCTGAAACCAAAAACCCAACTATGTCCCAACTCTCAGTCAGAAATCATTAATGATTTCAAAATTATTTCAAAATGCAACAGATAAAAAGATAAGAATGTGAACATGAGCAAACTTTTGAAACCTATATTCTGAAGAACACACTCTAAAGAATACATTTATGCAGGTAGTAAGAATACTTTAATGCTTGAAATACACCAGATGTAAAATTTAGAATATGATACAAAAAAATAACATGTAATCATGTCAAATTTATTTTTAAAAATTCCAACCATGTAAAATTAACAGAACTAGGACTTAGTTTTTTGATCCACCTAAATCTAACAATGAGTTTATATACTTAATTTCTCCTTTCAATTTTGGAAAACAGCTTGACTTGTTTTATTAAAGGAACACTTTTGCTTATTTTTCTCCTTCTTAATGCATGGTGGTGAATGAAAAGTGGTGTGAATATGGCTGAGACCCATCAGAGAGGCTGTCATTCTAGCACTGATGTTTTCCACCATGTTTCTGTCATTGAGGTTTAGAAAAAATTCAGCAAAAGTAATTCATAAGATTTGAAATGTTTAACCCTAATTCTTATTTCACTGATATTTTAGCTGGCTGTTACATTTGACTGATCATTTTGTAGCTCATCGCTTTGAAGGGTGAAATCAAGAGTCCCAATTACAATTTTCCTATCTGACATGCTATTTAAGCAAACAACATGAATGTTGTCCATCAATCAAATAGCAATTTTGCCATTACTAATAAAATACCCACAGGATTTGTACTGATACAACATTGAGCATCTCAGCATTATTTGGCTTTCTCTTGGCCTAAATTGATTCTAGTATATTTACACTATAATAACAATTACCTAGCATCACTGCCGAGAAAATTGTGCAACCTTCAAGATTTACCTAGTAACAAAAATTAAGCAGGTGGAGATACAAAAAAATAATTGTGCCTTGGTACCATGCTGGGAACAGGATCCTGATAAGAATGTGCATTCAAAAAAAAAAAAAAAAAGGCACAAGAACAATAAAAATATATGGATCTCTCTGATATCAGATGTGTTGGTGCCTTCACCAATGAGTTCTATTATTGACTCCCATTCACATGACCTTCCTTCTTAAATAAATTATTTTTATTTAATTTCTATACTTTTCAGTAGTAAACTCACTGTCTTCTCTGGCCATGTTTGAGGTATTTAGTCATAGTCCACTGCCAACACATCTTGGTTGGGGATGAGCAGCATGTCTGGTTAGCTATGAGGCAAGAGACAAATCACAATGCAGTACAAATCTAAGGAGGCAGATTATTGCCTGGGACAATATTTCTTTCTTCTATATTATACTGATATCAAACTTACTTCTGAAACCAGTCAGCAAAGAAAATTAGCCAGATTCAATCCTGGAACAGGCATGTAGACGTGGGAGGAATATCCATTGACACCAGAGTTAAAGTTCCTTTCAGGGTCTGTCATCTACTGTTTTCTCCCTTAGAAAATTCTCAATTTCTGAGGTATTCTGTTGCAAATGATGTAACAGAAAAGACTTTGAAATACCAGTTCAATAAGTCCTGAAATACCAGGATCAATAAGCCCTCATGCTTCTCACAGGTGTGATATAAAATATTGTAAACATTTCCATGTCATAATGAACACCATGACGTTATTTACTGTAGTCATTATAAAAATGGATAATCTTCATGATATATCAATGATGTTTTGGACTTCCAGGTAAACGTCCAAAGTTATGTCTTTTAGCAGTCACGCAAGGCAAGCACTACTGTGTTCAGACCAATAAGGCAATGTTAGCACAAATTAAACTGAACACATTAAACCACTGATTATGTAAGCAAAAACTTTATACATGCAGATTCCTCAATATATGCTAAAAAGAAGCTGATCTAATTTGTAAACCAATCTCATTTTCTTTCAAACTTAACAAGTTTAGCTTGTTCAAATCACTTCCAGGCACCTTTTCTATTGATACTGCAAACTGTAAACATATTGGAATGTTGTTTCAGATAACATGGCAAAGCTTTTATCTACCCACTATTTTAGAAACCCCATAATTATCTGTGAGTCTGCATTTCATTGCAATATCAAAGAGGTATAATTATGTCCAATCAATAACACGCAAAGAACGATATTTTTTGGGTAATGATGAAGCTATATAAACATATCTGTAATAAATAGGATAACTCCTTGAACTACAATCTGCCCATAATGAATCCAAGACTTCTCAGAGTCTAGTAACTTCAGTGGTACGTTACACAAGCAGGAACAGTCTCTGACATTCATGTTTTGGAATAAAATATCTTGCTTAATGCAACATTACTTGTCTGCATTCTTAGACAGAAGTCTCTGATGTACCATCCACTTACAGGTATTCTTGATTATGGCCTTACTTCATACTTAATTTTAAATAAGTGACCTGTTCTTACCTATCATCTTCACTCTTTCACTATATCCTCAACACTTTCACAATATTTATATACATGAGGAGATTTATATACATGAGTAAGATCTGGCCATTTAATCTTGGCTGCCTGCCAGGTGCCCACCAAGCCACTCTATCACTGCCCCTCAGCAGGACAGGATGAGAAAATGATATGAAAAAGCTCTTGAGTCGAGATAAGGATGGGGAGATCACTTGCTAGTTATCGTCATGGGCAAAACAGACTTGACCCGGGGAAGATTAATTTAATTTATTGCCAATTAAAAATAGAGTAGGAAAGTAAGAAATAAGGACAAAACTAACCCCACCCCCCTTCTTTCCAGACTCAAGTTCAATTCTTTGTTTCTGACTCCTCCAACTCCTCCTCTCCCCCAAATGAT
Organism: Buceros rhinoceros silvestris; assembly: GCF_000710305.1. NCBI lineage: Eukaryota > Metazoa > Chordata > Aves > Bucerotiformes > Bucerotidae > Buceros > Buceros rhinoceros. The sequence goes on from NW_010395877.1 coordinate 26,881, forward strand.
GCAGAGGGACAAGGAATAGGGGTTCAGTCAGTTTCTAATATTTTACCTCTGCCATTTCTTCCTCCTCATGCTTTTTCCCTGATCAGGCATTGGGATCCTCCCATGAGAGCTAGCCCTTTGCATCTTCTTCAAGAACTGCTCCAGCACGGGTCCGTTCCAACAGGTGCAGTCCTTCAGTAGACCACTCCAACATGGGTCCTCCATGGGGTCACAGGTCATGCCAGCAAACCTGCTGCAGTGTGGGCTCCTTACATAGGTTACAATTCCTGCCAGAAACCTTCTCATGCAAAGACACTTCATGGGGTCTCACAACTTCCTTCAAGGCACATCCACCTGCTCTAGCATGGGGTCTTTCATGGGCTGCATGGGGATAACCTGCATCACCATGATCTTCTCCACAAGCTGCAGGGAAAACTCTGCTCTGGCACCTGGAGCATCTCCTCACCTCCTCCTCTGACCTTGGTGACTGCAGGGCTGTTTCACATTTTCTCACTCCTCTCCTTCAGCTACTGTTGTGCAGCACTTTTAACCCTTTCTTAATAGGTTATCCCAGAGGTCCAATCAGCTTGCCTGATTTGCTCATTTGTCGCCTTTAGTGGATCTAGTTTTGAGCCATCTAGAACTGGGTCTGTCCATCATGGGGGCAGATCCTGATCTTTTCTCACAGAATTCACCTCTGCAGCCCCCCACTACTAAATCCTTACCATGTAAGTGCAATACATAAGTACTAATCAAATCATACTGAATCCTACATGTACTGAAATATTTTACTGAACCACCACAGCTTCAACCTATGAATTCTGGTCCATCACCAAATATTAAAACTCAGAGTATGCCTATATATTTTTACTAGTCAGGGCCTGGAACAGTTTTCATGCTATGCTAGTGCGCCTTTCTGTAGTCCTTACAGTTTCAGAAAAAAAGCCCAGCATAAAATAACTTTTTTATTGGAACAATTGCAGGTGCAACCTCTGACTAAAGAGGGGGGTTATTTTGTTTTCATTAGAACTGGAATCTATACACATAGAATATATTGATCTCCTAAGTTTTTTGGGAGAAAGGAAAACAAGCCTAGCAACTGCAACTCCCAGTACAAGAGAGAGATGCAGCTATTGGAAAAAATCACTAAGAGGATTAAGGGACTAAGCATCTCTCATATAAGGAAAGGTTGAGAAGGCTGGTCTTGCTTAAACTAAAGAAGAAAAAAACTCCATGGGATCTTAATGTGTATAAACACCTGAAGGGAGGATGTAAAGAACATGGAACCAAAATCTTTCCATTGGTTTCTAGGGATAGGACCAGAGGCAATGGGCACAAACTGAAACACATCTACTATCATGTTTAACAGAAATTTCTCTGACAAATTCTAGATGTGCACAGACTTCATCTTGCTCACTGTTTTTGATTAAATAAATAAAAATATGAATCTCCTTTGAGCCAAAGAAATGGATCTTAGATATTACTTTTGAACTTTTTGTCCATCTGACGGACAGAGATTGCATCATCCTTAAAGGACTCGACACAGTTTCCATGATCTATAAACTGGATAAATTGAGTTAGCAGTCCTTGGAACAAGGATAAAACAACCAACCAACCCTCCCTCCCCACTTTTGCAAACACATCTACCGTCTTCATCATGAATATTCTAATAACTTGATTAAATATTCTTTTTTTCTTCCAAAGTGGAACGTAAGGATGGCTTCCACATAGGATTTTGTAAGATTAAAGGAAGAAATGCACCAATGTAAATGGCTTCTGAAATGTAATCTGGTTTTCACTGAGTCCCCTGATAAACTCAGAGGTAGGCCTTGTAGTCCTCTCTGATCAATTAACAGAGTTACTAATTGCAGATGGCAATATAAAATGGAAATTAGAAGGTAAAATATAACTCAGTACCGGTAAACACAGATGTTGATTACATAAAACATTCTTGATCCTTTCAGCTAATTTTTGTTTTATTACATCTGAACAAGTCCATTACGCTCAGGTAAGATAAAATGATACACCTAGAAATACAATAGAGCCGTCGTCGCCAGGTGCCTCGCTCTTGAAATTAAAGAGAACTAGTGTCATAACTTACCTTTATTGCTCTACTTTGACTCATCTGGCATTATCAGAATTCCTAGTACTTTTGGTTTAAAGTGTAAGCATAAATTATATGGGATTTTAATACAATGGTTCAGACAATGAAAAAAATTACACAACTTTAGAATAGTCCTTCACGAAGTGAAAGCCAATTCACAAACTTCAGCAATTTCTCACATAGGCTAAGGCCAAATGTGATACAAACAGTCCCATACCCAAAACAGCTATACTGACTATAACGCAGTATTAGTGGACATGACATTGCCTCATACCATTGGGTAATTGCTTCTGGGAAGTCATTTAGAGAATCACATAAAAACAGGATAGCATCTACTTGGCATACATAAAGCAAAACCCTTAAGGGAAACAACAGGCTTTAACATCTCTCCATATCAATCTAGTATCAGCCATTTCTTAGAAATGTCTGCAATGCACCATGTACAGCAGCTGGACTGTAAAGATACAGCATATTACTGAAAAATGCCATGGTCTACATGTGCTTTCTGGTTTTTTGGTTTGTTTTGTTGGGGTTTTTATTATTTTTGGGGTTTTTTTTAAATAAAGTAGATCCAGAATTTTAAACTTACCTTATTAGTATTGATAGCTGTGATGACCCACACACACTGAGCATTGCTGTCATACTGGAATGGAAAATTGGGTGATGTGAAAGTGCCTCCAGGCCCCTGAAGATTGGATCCACAAGTCTTGACTGCAAAAAAGAAAGTTTGCCTTTTATTTCACATGCAAAACACATCTAGCAGATTCATAAAGCAAACTCTAACTCGTATTAATCAACATGTGAAGGATTAAAATACCAGTGACCAAAAGTAGAGCCACATCATGTAATATAATATTCATGTTTAGTTATACTTTCTCTTGTGTTCAAGCTTATAACCTTCAAAAAAAAAAAAAGAAAAGAAAAAGAAAAAAAAGTAATGTATTTGAAGTGAAAAGACAGTAACTATGGTGAGAGAAACTGCTCTATTTATTTTTAAAACACTTATAAAGTAACTTATGTCATCACTTTCAATAATATCTTGAAAGTCAAGAGTTTATGTAGTAGAACACAATGATCACTTTTACCACTGTGCGGTTTTTGTGCCTATGTCTTGGTGAACAGTATGTCAGCATTTTTTCTAACTGTCCAATCCAAAGAATCAATAAAAAAAGCACTGAAAACTTTAAAGGAAACTAGTAGAAGTTAGACTTACACAAAATAGTGTTACTTATTTTTAAAGACTACAACAGTTATTTATTTACAAATCAAAGTCTGTATGGTTATTTACAGCAGCATATCTTAAAAAAACCCCAAACTGATATCCCTATTGACTGTAGGTTGCATCTCACATGACAAATAACACAAAGGACATAAACTGTGTCCTTTCTGCTTGGAAATGACATTTTTAAAACACTAAATTCATAGTCTCGTGAAGTCAATAAAAGTTTTTGTCTTTGTTCCTTCATATTCAAATCTTTGCTGAATACAGTACTGGTTAGGTTCTCCTGTATGAAGCTGTAGAACTGACAAGCAACCTCAGCTAAACATGAACTTATCTTATTTCTCCAGTGATTATTATCTGCCAATAAACTGCAGAATATAAAGAATTATTGCCTCCTCTGTATTCTGACAGATAACCTAGCTTAACCGGAAAAAAAAAATCACATTAAGATACATGAGATTACCATACAGTTGTATTGCACTTTCACAGGGCATGTTTATTTGATCAATATGGAACACAGGAAGATTCAGATACTGCTGGATGAAGACTTGTTCCTTCCCTCTCATTAGCCCCTAGAAAGAATGACACTACTTTCACCCAACCTGCACGTTTTTACCCATCAGAGAAGCAATACTCTGGTGAAAAGTCTGTTCAAAGAAACACCAGAAGCCTGAATACAAGAAGAGAGGAGGGATATGCAAGGAACGTTGCTCATTTATGATCAGTAGCTGAAGCCACTGAGGTCATGAGTGGGAATAATGCTAAGCACAGCTTTTTGTCTGTGTTTTAATATGCAAATGTACAACTCTTGCAGATCATATATGTTTGGGAAGAAAGTCAGGAGAGGGAAACCAGTGAATGTTCTAGATGCAGTCTGCTGCTCCATGTGAACACGTGAGTCCTTCCTTTGAGGCAGTTAGGACATACAGAACATCTCCTTTACGTGTATGCTGTGGTAAAGTTACAAGTTGTGTTTGCTGCCTTTTCTCAGGGTAACCATGTAGTGGAAGTCTCAAAGGACAGCCATGTCATTCTGTAGTGGAATGGTCCTGATGAATTCTTTAACGCCTAATTTCTATTATTCATACTCATTTGAAATATTCCTAACAGACATTTGCTTTCAGTACCATAGTCTGAAATCCAGAAAAAAAAAAAAAACAAAACAGTCACTAATTAAACAAATCACTTGGTTTTATAAAGTCTGGACAAGGAGGAAAAAAAGAGTGATTAAAATATAAATCTTCATTAATTTGAAAATGCAAATATAAAAGGCTGTGAAGATGAGGCTATTTGCTATACTTATTTACAGATTTGGAAGGCTTCTGATACAGCAGCATAAAATACTGAAATGTTATGAATTAATATTTAATTTCTTTGGAGTTACAGGGAGGAAAATATACACTTTTAGGGTTTTATTTGCTATATATGATTGATGTCACTGCATTTATCAAAATGAAGAACTGATGAACTGCAACGATGAAACTGATGAACATAACATCTGTGATTTTTGGTGAATATGAGAGTACTTTCTGTTCAGAAATAAATGCAGTGAAAGCAATGTTCTACTATAATATGAGAATATAATATTCTAATAGACTCATATTTTATGTTCAAGTCTATAATCTAGTTTGCCAATAAAACACAATCAAAGATATTCTTATGGGATTTCTTTACCCAGTAATTTATATTTTCTTTTGAACCTTAAAACTGTATTTTCTTCTTAAATATCCCCATTTTTGTTTTTACCCCATTACATGTGCTCTTGGGACACAAGATGTCTGGAAAACTAGTTGTACTGCAGAGCTCATAGAATGGTGGCTAAAGTCAAACTACCAGACAGTTATGAGTGGAGTTCCTCACGGATTAGTAATGGGACTGATAGTATTCAATGTCTTTAAAACTGACTGGAATGATGGGACTGAGTGCACACTCACCAAGTTTGCAGAGGGAGGAGAGGTAGCTGAACTGGAAGAGCAAGCCACTCTATGACAGAGACCTCAGCTGGCTGAAAGACTGGGCCAACAAGATTTATATTAATTTAGCAAAGGCAAAGTGAAGTTCTATGCGTGGGATAAAACAAACCCCAGAAGCCGTGCAGATAGATAGGATTGACTATCTGAGGAACAGTTCTGCTGAAAGGTATCTAGGGGCCTTGGTGGACAGGAAGGTGAACAACACCCAGCAATGTGCCTTGGTAGCAAAGCAGACAAACTGTCCTGGGCTGTATCAGTAAGAATAGAGCCAGCAGGTTGAAAGGGTGTGATTATTCAGCCTTACTTGATATTTGTTAGGCCACATATGGAAAACTGTCCATTATAAGAACTACTAAACATTGGGATAGGATGATTGAAGTAGCAGAATCTCCCTCACTAGATTCAGTGAAGACTTGGCTTGAGACAGCCTTGGATAACCTAACCTAAAGCCTCACTTGCAGAAGGACATCAGATGATTTCTTTCCAGATGTCCAGATGCCCTTTCCAGCTAGATTGCTTGGATTACTGATCATTGTCTCAGTGTCAAAAGAAAGGAATAACTGAATGGAGTTTTGTATATGTTTGTCCTTGGTCATATTTATTCAGCGTTTTCATTAGCACCTTGGTCAGCAGAATGAAATCCAGACTTACTCAATCTGCATTTAACAAAGAGCTGGGGAGGACTATGAATGTATTAGCAAACTGAATTATAAATGAGAAATTGAAGAAATTACATTAAAATGAGATGTAATTCAGTAGAGACAAGTATAGGACAAAGAACAAAAGCAGGAATAATCAAATCATAGTGTAAGGATCAAGTCATTTAGCAGCACGTTTTCAGGGGTTACAGTAGCATAGAAACATAACCTGAGTAAAAAGCATCCTACGGTTATGAAAAGACAAACTGGAAGATATGCACATAGTTTTATGGAGAAAAATGTGTGAAAATGCAGTAAATCATTCCTTCTCTCCACTGAGCACTGCAAAAGCCCGTTCTAGAATACTAAGCACATTTTTATAAACTTTATTTTAAGACATGGACCTATTGAGAAAATTATGAAAAAGGCTGGATATCTATAAATACGACCCAAGAGAAAGGACTGATTGAACTGCTGTTGGTTAAAGAACAATTATTCTTGAAGTATACAATAAGCCATTGAAAAGAATAATTAAATAACTTTTACACAGAAACACCTGTTGAAATATGTTAAGTACAGCAATAAGTGTTCACATTTGAATTAGGAGAATTTTTGTACTTACAAGGCTAATGAAGAACTAGAGTGCTTGAGCAGTCTCTAAGAGCACTTTTGTTGGAAATAAATAATGGTTGACAAACATCTTCTGAGAATAAATACAGCTGGAGTAAGGAAGTAGTGCTGAGCTCTTAGAGCTCTCTTTGAGCCCTATCTATGACGTGTTACTTTTATATATGGATGCGTGTATACATATACACATACGTTGACAGCAACACATTTAAGAAGTCCAGTTACATGTCATTGTTTCAGAGAGAAGTGCGGCAAAGTTGGATTTCTCAAAATGTGCTGTAGGTAAGTAACGGGGTTTATAAAGGCAAGATCTAAAATTCATAACATACATTCTGCTTGCATATGCATGTTAATCAAACAGATGTTTATAATCTATCAAATGAAAGATACTGAGTCCATGAATTGATTGTTGTTTTAAAAATCACTTTAGTCGTGAAATGAACTGACCAAACTAGCAATATGAAGCAAAACCCCCTATGTTCTATATTTGTCAGAACTCAATTCAAATATATAGTATTATTGATTTCTTTTTCTTCTAATATTCTAAATTTCTTTGTAGCCTGTCTATTAATAGGATTATCATGATTTAAATCATAAATCATGTGTCCTCTTTAGTTTTCTCAGACACAAAGTATTATTTCAAAAACACTTTTTCTTTCTACAGACTAGATGAGCTATTCTAAAATATTGTACTTGTTGCAGAACTTGCTGCTGACTTGCCAGCAGACTTATAAAAGGCAGCATTCATAAATGTTTCACAGGGTCTGAGAAACAAGCAAGCAGAAAACAGGAGCGTCAGACATGAAAATAAAAAGGCTAATCGACCAACCGTGAACAGATCTGTTTTGTTCCCTGAAACATAAATGAGAGGAAGATATTTATCAACTGGCAAATAGTTTCATAAAGTAGATAACTGTCTCTGCTTAAGCAAGTTGGCCTTGTAATAACAGCATTGCCCTGTAGAGGAATACTGAGTCCTGTGGCAGGATTTTAATCTTTCAAATAACAGGCTTCAACTGTATCTCAATGTGCAATAAATGCCTGGGAAAAGATGTCCCTTTTAGAACATTTTCCTTCTTTCTCAGGAAGGATGGGAAGGCAAAGGCATTGTTCATTTTGCTGTGTTGTAACAGTGGTGTGCTACAAGATATGCATGAGGCAAATTAAATCAGAATACATCTAAAAATCCCCAGCAGAATTTATGCTTGCATGATGCATTGATCTTAAAAAGTCCAGCTGAAAAAAAACAAGTGTCTAAGAGGCTGAATCCACTGTAAAATTTCAATAAAATGCAGAATGTGAACAGTTAATTTTCAGCTGCTGCTTATGTTAATTTGTCTGCTTGCCTGAAAACATAAAACCATACTTTCCTCACAGCTCCAAATTCTAACTTTTTTCAATGTACTTTGTCCACAAATTACAAGGGGGCAAATGTTTTTATTTTCTGACATACTTCTTCAGCAGGTCCATCTCCCTGAGAAACTATTTTACTAGAGTGATGTGAGACAGAAATTATAAAATATATTTTAAAAATTCTCAAAGAGATTAAAAAGTAAATGGTAAACTGCAAGCTAATCCAACTGCAATTAAATCTACCCAGGATACCTGATATAACTTTACAATTTTCTCACAGTCTCTTCTAGAAGTCAAAAGATTCAGAAATCGGTCAAACCTCCAGCGCAGCATTTTCTTGGAAACTAGTCTTAAGGTCTAAAGATGTTAATAATCTATAATATTTGATAGTCTATAATTTTGGAACCGGTGTATCAGTTTTCTTTCTCAAAGTCCTATTATATTTCTTCCGTAAAAATTCTTCAGACTTATTCCGGATTCACTTTCATGAATGTGATCTCATGCCAGTTCCAGCTGGTATTACATGACAACTCCTAAAGAGAGTTAATGTTTCATTTTTGGCAGGCAGTTATACTCAGCCACTCAAATGCCCTTTGAGAACAAGTCCTGAGGATTTATGATGTCAAATCAAATGCATGTAACAGAACTCATTCCTGTTTAGAACTCTGCCCAGTTGCAGTATATAAATGTAACTAATGATATTCACATGCCATTTAGAAAAATGTATGTGGCAATTTTGGTGCGTGCACAATAAAATTTATATAAGTGAATGAAAATAATTCAAGTTGTACTGTTCAAATACGAAACTCCACATTATAAAAAGCAGCACTTTAAGTGACATTTCAAAAAATAACAGGTAAAATATCTAATATACCATCCTGTGCCCTTGATATCTGCAATACTGCATCAGCTCACAAGAAATAGTAATTTCTTGCATAAAATAACATTTATGCATGCTTGACTATTTTGCTCGCCCAAACAGTTTGTATGCAGACATGCAAGTTCAACAAGCAGATGCACACCTATTTTTGTAGATACAATTCTTCATGTTATTATGTGATATTTATGCTACTTACAGAAAATTATTTCAAAATGTTTGTTGTATGAAATGTTTCTGTGTATGAAACTTAGAGAAGACATAATTATTAAGTTAGAAGATATGCTTATAATGCAGCCTTAGCATACCTAATGATCTAATTGAAGCATCAGAAGAACCAATACTATAGTATACCAAAGGTACTTATATCAGTAATTTTTATGCAACAACACTAAAGCATTTCATATTTGACAAACTATGATATATATATACTGTCAGTTCCTAATAACTCTCTTAATATTGGTCCTCTGCTTTTTAAGGTAGAATTAGCTAATTCTGTGAATTTGGTGAGTGTAAAAAAGAACAATACTGTCCTTTTGGTTGTGAATCACATGTTCTATTTATGAATAGTTAACACACATTCTGCAGTTCCACATTACATTCTGTAGTTCCACATTTAAATAGAAAATTATCAGAACTTGCTGGCTTCCGATGGATCCATTACTTTCTTATTCTTTCCAGATCAGTATTGATGGTTAATTTATCATTAGACACATATTTACAAACAAGATTTGTAAATCATTATACAATGCTAGTTCTAAGTGTAGTCATACTAGGAAAAAAAAATAGAAAATGGACTGAAGAACATGGTTACCTTTTAAGCTTAAATACTTTGATACTTGCTGCTATTGAGAATTTAAATCATATACAAAAGTGAAAAGCAATATATTCAACAACAATTTATACTTGAAGGTCACAGTCCCCAAAAGATAGTGAGCTGCCTTTCTAAACTTTCAAGTAGCTATGCATGCATCCCAGTCTTATCACAGTACTGCTGATAATAATTAATTATCTATTAGGAGAGTCAATTTTTTAAAAAGCCTAACAGCGGGTATGGTATTGATAAGTTAAATGTTAATTACACTATGTTTTCCTTTTAAAGTGTCCTTTCAATGACAGACTACTAAATTGTATTATCAAATACATAATACAGAGAAGATAGCAAGATTTGCAGTAGAGTTACCATTTATGTTACCATTTATGTGGAATATGAAAGTCAAGAATCTTTAGAATGTCATTTTATCATGGTTATTATACAAGAAATATATAAATCCTGTCATGCAGCCACACTTATTTGTGATCTTAATGATGATTTTTTTTTCCATGAATCAGTTTTGAAATCTTTTGTTTATAAAACATAGAAAATATGGATTGGAAGAACTTTGAAAAGATATTTAGTCCTTTAGCCCAGCTCAAGATGAGATTACATGTATGTAAACTCTCCAGCATCTGTGTCTATCTCACATGATCTTGAAAAATTATATTCACATAACTAAATATTCTTTAGTTTAGAAAGTTTTGCTAGTGTACAAACCATAAACCTTCTGTTGGGGTGTTGGATTGGTGTGATTTCAGCAGTAGGGGAAGGAGGCTGCTGCCTTTGTCTGGCACCATTTCACTGGTGGGAGATGGGACCATTAGCATGTTCCCTGTAAGAAGCCCAGCAAAAAGAGCCCCCCTGCCATCCAAATTTGGCTCCGCCGCTGGCCCAGGCTCTGTCAATCAGCGCCTCTGCGAATAAGCCTATTTAAGAGGGAAAATGCTTTTTGTTTGGCACACACATTCTTTTTGGTTTGCAGTGGATAGGATGACAGGAAAAGCGACCATGCAATCACTGAGGTAACCAGGAGAAGTTTGCAGAATACATGCTGGTACAGAGAGTTGTCCTTCAGTCTGCAGCAAGTTGGCTGAAGCCCTGGAACCCTCATAGAGCACTGGTGTGGGGAATACGGATGGGGTGCAGAGACCTCTGACGCAGAAACCTAGGAAACCCATAAAATGCCCTGACTTTGAGTAGGTCTGGCACTGGGTCGACTTGGCACTGGGAGAGCCTAGCCTGGGAGCAGACCACCACATGGGCCAGAGACAGCTGGACTGTCTCTGGGGCAGGGAGGGATGCCACGTGGCTGGAGGAACCTGTGAGGCATGTTTTCCATGGAGCAAGCAGCTAGAACATCATGCAGAGTGTTAAGACTGACTGCACCCCCTTCCTGTGTTACCCTCCTCCAGGTCTGAGAAAAAAGGACGGGCGGGTGGAAGGTGAATTTAAGATCTTGTTTTTCTCTCCTCTGTGCTACTCTAATTTTCTTGGTGATTTGCTTGTGGTTTTGTTGTTTGAATTAAATTGATTTTGTTTCCTGTAGTGAAGCCTGTCTTTTGCTCACGATCATAAAAGGTGAGTGAACCCTCCCTTGTCTCCTGCCTTTACCCTAGGGTAGTTGTCGAATTTTCTCCTCCTGGAGAAAATAGAACTGCTTGGCTTTAGTCACCAGCCAGGTCTAACCATGACACCTTTCTTTGCACAATTGTAGTCCATTATATTTTATGCTTTCCCTTTTATTTCATTGCCTTATTCTTTCTCTAGGTAAAAGCAGCTAGTTCTTTCCCACTTGTTTATATTGTTATATTTTAGAGAATTTTGATCCTTAATCTTTTCTTCTGTCCCATTTTCATGGTTCACACCTTTCTTGAAACTTAATTTCCATAGCAGAGAAAATCAGAGGTACTAACATTGCATAGCTTTAGGCACCTAAGGTGGGAGACAGGATCCTCGATTTAATCAGCTCTGGCTGACAACCTTTTCCAGCGAGCAAGCCACAGACAAGACTAATAGGTGCTGTCACACTATTTAACATTGCATGTGGATACCCTTATATGAGCATACGATGTCTACCTAGTTACACTAGGAGACTACCATCCTAAGATAGATATATCTAATTTAGGATACATGAATACACTGAAAAACTAGTAGATAAAGCCTTACTAGTTTTACTGTAAATAAAGGTTTCACTTATGTGCATTACATGATGAGTTCTGCTATACATGCATGTTTCTGTGTGTGTCTCTTTAGCAATTTTTAGTAATCATACATACACAGTACACAGTAGTAGGCTATAAACTGTTAATATTATCTATATTTATGTGTATCCAATTACACATTTTGATTCTTTATGTGATATTCTATTATTAAAGCATATACTGCCATGATCCATTGTAAACATATTTCGGCAGCTGTAACACCTATTATGTTTTTCTTCCTCTCAGATTTGGGTAGTTGATTATTCCAACCTACCTCTAGCACTTCACTCTTATCCATAGTCGGTCCCATTTAGGCTATCCTGGTATTTTATTAGCCAAAAAACAATTACCCAGCATTCGTGTATTCCTACTGTACTCCATCTGGATGCCACCCTCAGATTTTTTTGCCCTCTTCCACTGTTCAGAAACATCTCACAGGTCTCTCTGGACATTAGTTTAAGCATCCATAGCCGAGAATTACAAGGTAAACGTCCTTTCTGTTTCCCATACCCAAGCACTCTTTGTGAACAAACAGTACTCTTTAATATTAGGCTTTGCAGTTATGCCAGTTTACATGCACATGTACACACTAGTATTTTCATTATAATATATAATGATTTATGATGATTATTAAAAGAAAAACTATTAAAG
>NW_010395878.1:0-4890 GCF_000710305.1 Buceros rhinoceros silvestris
GGGTTGGGGGGAGGAGGGGAGAGAAAAAGAAAAAAAAACTGGGGGAATTGCAATATAAATCCTATTGGTACAGCAGTATCCTGCTAATTGCAGTAAGTAAGTATTAGGCACTGTATTAAATATAAACCTCTGGCTTTGCAGGAAAAGTCTCAAATTTTGTCTCCAGGGGGAGCCATTCAGGATAAACGATGCAACTTGGTCTCCCGTTTCTGAGGAAGCAGCTTTACCCACACCTCACTTACGTGTTCACACCGGCTAGATTACATGGAAATCTTCACAGTAACTCAAGCCCATTTAATTATGCGGTAAATCTTAGCTATGCTGCTACTGGTGGATTAATCTGTTTATGCAGTTAGCTTCTATGCTGGGGCCGTGTAGCACTAATCCGTGAAAGGCCCACTGTTCCTTTTCATCCTGTGATCATTTGTCTCTCACTGTGCTGATGTCACATTTTAATGAATTTTTAGCAATCTGAGTAATGCCAGATAACCAGACTTGCAACTCCCTACAGCACAGCGTGCTGTTTTCATTGCAGCACACACACAAAAAAAATAAAAATCATATTTCCCAGTTCAGGTAGGAATTATATGAATTAGGAAGTGAAGGTAAAATGGGATTCAAAGCACCAGGCCGCTCAATTTCATAAAATCTTTAATGACCATATAAATTAACCCTGGAAAGGCAAAAGGTCACAGACACACATTTGCATACACTCTTCTATTCACTTTTGATAAGCAGAGCTTTTATGCGAGGAACATGATACAATTAACCCTTCAGGAACCATACAAAATGCAGCTACCGACATTTTAAGTGTCAAGCATTAACTGAAAATTACACACTGCATAAAATTTTCATTGTAAATGCTATAGTGATTGAAAGGGGAAATAGTGGCCCTCTTTGCACCCCATGTTTTATTAATAACATTCTGACAGCCGAATAAAATATCCTCTGTCATACATAGCAGCTGAGCACAAAAAAATTGCTGCTTAGTGCCTTACTTGCCAACGATGCACTGAAACTCTATGCCTAGGCAAACAACCCTCAGATCGATGCAGCAAACCTATCCGATTTTCAACTCTTTGCAAAACCTTTGGTAAATCAGAAGAGAAAAACAGAGCTGCAATTTTGGAAACCAAACAACAACAACAACAAAAATCTCAACCACAGATCAATGTGTTTTTCATTGACATCGAAATACAACAGGTTAGGACGAAGCACACGTGTCCACTTTTTGGAACAATACAGGGAGAAAGATGGTCCCCTCTTTTAAATATAATTGCATGTAAAACAAAAATTTCCATCAGAATGGAACCCCCCCTCGTGCTGTTTTAGCACTGTCCCCCCCTGCTGCCCCCCACCCCCTCCCAAGATGATAGCTAATCAAACATGGTTGGCATCCCTGTCACAGTTGGAAGCGGGGATGTGTTTGTCAGGGTGGTGGGGGAGCGCGATTTGGGATGCTGTGAGCCTGTGATCATGCCTGGCTCGGGCTGTGTTAATGCCGAGTGCACACACATGATGCTTGTATTCAGTGTCAGGCCCCATGGCCTCACGGAGCCGATGGCAATCCCTTTTTGACTCATCCTTGGGAATGGACACGTTGCTTCTTTTACTAGATTTACTGGCCCAATCCCCCTGGGCTGGAAAATGAAGTGTCAAAGTGCTACCGAGTGTCCTTATCTTGAGGGGACATAAAATTGTAAAGGCTATCGTGGCACACGTTAATAAAAAATTGTGTGTGCGTGTCAGGCAAAGAGAAAGAAAATTATGAAGGTACTAAAAGAAAAGCTACAGTATCATCTGGGTCTCATCAGACAATTTTTGTAGGGTGCTCTCCTGTTTTTCTGGTATGTGTTTTAAGTGTGAGAGAAATTCCCAGACATGTGCTCCTATACATCATCGTGGTGTCTGACCTCAGCCTGACCCTGGCAACAGTTTGAGAAATCTGAATGTGAACAAAGACTCTGTGTCAGCAGCAGGGAAAGATTGTGGGATAGACTTTCCCCATCAACTTAATCTCAAACAGCAGTTCTGAGGCTATAACTTTACAGGGCTCCACCAAGCCACAAACACATAACCTTTAGAGGTGAAACTGCCCCCCACTCCCCACCCCCGCTTCTGCGATTTTTCTCAGTCTTGTGGTGCTCCCTTTGATGTAGCAAGGCAATTAGCTCTAACGTTCAAATACTGCAGACCTGGTTTATGGTTTGGAAGGTGAGAGCTGTTTATTACAGGTAGGCTCCTGGGGGCCATAAAGGCTTTGCAAATTTTTAATCATGCAAAAAACTAATCAAAATGTAACTTATACACACCATAAAAATTAATATCATTATTATGCACGATATAAATTGCCTGTCTCGACTTTCAATGGCAGTCAGTTCTAGAAAATACATTTGGCATTCATTTCAGAAATATGTATGGCATTCACTTCAGAAATAAATTACATAGACAAATGATAATACAACTTCTCCTATTTTACTTCAAAATTACAGACATGCTGTCAAAGATTCACACTGTCACAACCTTTGTCAAAGGGACAAAATGGAAATACAACACCTCTAACTTAAAAGCAGTTATCAAATTATATATCAAAAAACCCCAACTTAAGACCATTCGTTAGAAAGATACTGAGGATATGTAATGAAGTGTGCTAACAAAGACACTACATACCTATGTCAACATGCTACAAACATCTCTTTTTAGTACCATTTTTGTTCTTACTTCGTATACTAACCAACAATGATACCATTCAGTTATAAAAATGTGATGGCCCCTGCCCAAAGACACAAAATTATGCATTATTATGTATCAACAAAATACACTATGATGGTGCTACAGATTCCAGAGCAAGTCTTAATGCTCTGTTTTAAATTTACAAGAGTCCTGCCTATATACACTTACACATGTCAGCTTTGAAAATGAATAGAACACTGGATTCAAATGTACTTTAATGGCTTTAATAACATTTACTATTGCAATATGATATTTTATTCACACGTGGTTTTATTTTGTCCAAATGCTGAAAATTTCTTTTGAAGTTGGATATCTTGAGTTTAGCCATTATCAATCTGTTTCTTTACAACTGACTTAGAATTAAACCCCAAAAAAGAGGTTAGCAGTCTGCATAAAAACTGTAAAATAAGGCAAAATGGAAAAGTTAAGTTTTTCAGAGGCAAAGTTAATCAGCTGATATTATATATTATATATATTAAATCATATACTTAAGTATGTTAATCAACACTCCCAGGCCCCAATTCTACACCAATTCTATGACCTTTCTCATCCCAATGAAGTCAAGCTGTGTGATGATTTCAATGGCAAAATCCAGGCCTCAGCCAAAGTTGAATAGCAGATACCAGCAGCAAAATTAGCCGAATATTCATATACAGATTAGAAAAACTTGACTTCCTGAGATACAAATAAAGAAACAAATGCATCCACCATAACCAAGAGAAGGTACAGAGAAATAAAAAATACTTTTTGAAATAAAATACTGAATAGTTAAGATATAGCTGAGTTGAAACAATCTTCTCTCCTTTAATTTAAATGCATTGTGACGTTCACAGAGGCATATCAACCTCTCCCTCTCTTTTATCAGAGAAGTTTCCCTACTGAGAGGCAGCACTGGCAGTCTGTCTTTAAGTCTATTTAAGAAACGTACTATTTTCAAGGGCTGATTTCGGTTGAGGTGGTTTTTTTTTTTACATCACTGATATGTCAATCAACAGCCAGTAGTTTCTGTTTTGGCCCTAGGTTTTGTTGTTGTTGGTATCCATTTTTCCCTCTCCAAATTGCAAGCAATTTCCTAAATACGGATGATCTAGTAGCAGTGGGTGAGTAATTGTGGTTAACTGAGAGAGAAAGTAAGTTCAAGCAAGTGTTTGTGGCTGAGGGACAGATAGACGGGAAAGAATAAATCAATCGACTAAAGCAGTAAGTAAGTAAATATCAGGTGAGAGAGAGATTTTAAAAAATAATTGGGTTTGTTATTCGATATGTTCAATAACTAGCTGAAGCGACAGTACCTGTAAGTGTTCAGTACAGGTGTGTCTGAGGTTCTAAGGGTAGAGTGAATGGCTTTTTGAGATTAACTGTCAGGATGTGAAGGTGACCACTAGAAAAGGATAATGTAAGAGTGGATTGGAGGGATGGACAGACCACAGATAATGTAGGGGAAGGAGGAACAACTATCAAAGTAAAACAAAGGAAAACCCACAGAATAAGAAAAAACTAGCTAAAAGCAAGGCTTGTAATTTACTTCTGTTTTATCATAGCTACACTGCTTAATTGACAAATTCTCCCTGACTTCTGGGTTGTCATTTGTTCACCCAACTATTCCAGAAAATATTTGTTCTGTTTTTCTGGCTGGTCTTGCAGAACAAGAGTGAGGAATAAGATGCCTCACTCATTCAGGATCTTGTCTGCATCCTCTCACAGTCATATTTCATCTTCAAACAGGATTTCTAATTTCTTCTTCAGTGACTCAAGGGGAATAACAGCACCAACCTGGTAATAATTGTTTCTAACCACTGTGTTATATTTAAAACTATAGCTCTTAGAAGGATGAACTTCCTGCAAACAAGCCTTTAAGTGATGATCGTCATATTGACCAGAAAGTGCTAATCATCAGTTAGTATAAAATTGTACCATTTTGTTTTGTGCATGATTTATATTTTTATAGTGGTCTAATGCTTCATTTCTTCTGGTTGAAGCAAATCACTGTGTCAGAGGAGGCTGACTGTAAAGCTGGCTAAACAGAGCATGCTGTGGTGGCTCCTTCCCAAGGAGTGTCACAAATCACACCCACTTTATCTATCCACTCCACCCAGTAGCTAATATTTCCCAATTGCCACGCTTAGCCTCACCCCTCTGGCAGCCACAGAGAGGCAG
>NW_010395878.1:4956-29897 GCF_000710305.1 Buceros rhinoceros silvestris
CCCAATGCCCACGCTTAGCCCCACCCCGCTGGCAGCCACAGAGAGGCAGCTCTCATCGACCCTACTTTTTGCTTCTTAGCTTCTGAGGGTACAGAAGATTCATTATCATCAGCTAATCTGCTCAGAACTTTAATTACCTCCTACTCTAGTTTGGGGTTGGGGGTGGGGGTTTGGTTTGGGTTTTGGGGGGTTTTTTGTTTGTTTGTTTTAATTGTAGTCTACTTCCAGCTGCTGGAGAAGGAAAAGGAAGTTTAGCAGGGTGGGGTGTCATTTCCAGTCCGGCGGCTGAGCAAGCTCTCCCTCTTTCTCATTGCTGGCTGGGATTGCCTAGTTTCTAGTCTCCCTCCTACAGTCTCAGAGTAAATCAGGAAAAGAAGCGTGTTTTATTCTGATAACCTAAAATGTGAAAAAAAAATATGGTAAGCTTTTGCTGATTTATATTGATTTATCAAAAAATACGAAAATCTGTGGTTTGTATTTTTTTTGTTTTATTTGTACGTTAATATTTTATCAAATATTTTTCAAGAGGTGAAAGAAGCATGTGCTGACAAAACCATTAACACAGAATGTCAGCTATTGAGAGTTGAACTCAGCAATGTTTTCCAGATGTGATTGGAGATGCACAGTTAAACATTTATTATGCAAAAAGGGATGCTTTTCTTACTTGGCCATCTCTAGAAAGGCATTGAAGCATGAATCTATATTGAGAATAGTCTAACTTTTCTCCTGGATGCCATTACGGTTCATAGAAAATGCTGTTGTCCCTATGAGCATAAGGCATGAAGAGCACTAGCATTGTCTGACTTGAAGACTAATACACTTCCATCAAGGTTATTTAGAAAAGAAAATTAAATCTCATTGTTAATTCTTATTCACCATTCTGGATGCACCCTGCTTAATTTCAGTCACTGCTCTAAGCTTCCTCTCTATGGAAGGAGAGACAGGTATCTTCAGGGCACAAATCAGTCCTTACATAGGCTGAATTGTCTAATTCCTCCCTGACTACAGAGGAATTCTAGAGTGAAGTTTAGTGACTAGAAGGAAGACTTTTCACCTTCACACTGCAGCTAAATGCTGGAATTCAGGTGGGTGAAGCTAAGCCTAAGAGACTGACCAAAGCTCAAAAAGTCAATGACAGTCTTCTCATGACTTTCACCAGTTTAGTGGGTACTCATTTCTAGTCCATGGGGAAAAAAATGTTGGATCCTCACAGTGTCATTAACCTTTTCTTTATACCTCTTGTTTAGCTTTGTTTTGCTTTTCTGTGTGGCAGTTCATTCTTTGTGTTCAACATCCCTTCATACACAAATGTTTCTACTGTCCCTAATTTTTAAAATGTTTTCTTCTCTCCTACTTGAGCTGAGTTTCCAATACATCATGTAAGTGGTGAGATTGGCTCTCCCCTTCACAGTTTTCATAATAATCCTTTAGATTGTATTTACAAAGAAATACACAATATTAATTAACTCATTTAAAATGTCATTTAAATGACATATTTTATTAGTGACTCAGTTTTGGGGCTTCTCTCTGAAATACATTGTAAAATACGTCTCATTTACCTTCTGGACTTTCTTTCTGAATTATTTACCTTTTTTTGGCTCACCAGTACTATGTCTCTGAAATTATGTGTAAAGATTTCTGTTATTGCATATATTTCTCCTTTGTCTTTTGAGAATACCAGAGTAAAGGAATTTATTTTCTTTGCCATGTCCTGATCATTTTGGATTGACTCTTTATCCTCTGGTGGTCTACCAGACCTAATGACTCTTCTGCAGGCTTTCTCTTTCTGCGGTATTTATTAACAATTCCTGCTCAGCTATTCTAGGTACCTTCACATATTTGCTCCTCTTAGCCAACCTCTATGTTCAGTTTTATTAACATCACTTTGGCTTTATTTCCACTTTTAAGGATACTTTTTTCTGACCTGAATAAATTCTTGTACTATCTCTTGTCATGTAGCTAACTACAGCCTCCAGTTTAAATATTCCTGTTTCTTGCTGTTGTGTCATAGGCAGAAGCAGGCGTTATATTTACAGTGAATAAAATTTTCCCTCAACATAAGCAATTTCTGAATTTTTTAAAATTATTTTTTTACAGGATTATTTGGTTTGGTTTTCTTTTTTTTTTTTTTGCTTGGTTGGTTGGTTGATTGTTTTCCACGATTACCTGACAAATATTCTATAGAACATATATTGGTCCACAGATTATTTACAAATTTGTTTTTTGCTAATATCACTGAAATCTTAAGAGTCCAAAAGTTTACCTTCTTTAATGTACGCATACATATGAAGTGGTCTTTGTGTTTTCAGAGAGACAATACAGGTGCTTTCAATTTCCTCTCCAACCCAGATTACAAGGGTTGAGTAATGTGCAAAAAACTTCACAAAGACTTACACTGCAAATTCCTCCAGGAATCTCCTGTAAAAACTGGGTTTCCTGACTCAGCTGTAGCTGTACTATACAAAATATAGTTTACTGACATATGGTCAAACTCTGTTATTGAGACAGAAGGAAAGGATTAAAGTCTACTCATCAAAACTAGCAAAAGTATTAAAAAACCAGCAGTACAGTCCTGCTCCTTGCTGTCTCCCATCCCCTTCTCTGACTGTCTTCCTCTTCCAGTCCTAATCTGGAAAACCTGGATAACTGTTACTCAAGTGTAATGCAGTTCCATGGGATGTTCCTGACTCGTATTACAGTATTTTAGTACGTTTGGGATTCATAGCCATAATGTGACAGGTCTGTCCCTTTTATCCACAATAGCTTACAAGATCCTTTCAATTTCAGTGATGTGCTTCAGTACCTAAAGTTAATCTCTTCTTGCTGCATTGTTTGAGGTCAGGTATTACACAACACTATTGATTACTCTCAGGCTTGAAACTCAAGTCCACTGCCAGGTTTGTTGGAGACACTTGCATGGAATACTCTGAAGATGAGCAATATCAATTGGTTCTTAGCACTATAATGGGTGACTCATAAATACTAAAATAGACTGCATACACAGATTTTCAGAATTCAGAAATGCCAGTTATATCTAGGGCTTCTCCCAGGACTGACTCAAGGATTTCACCCAGTCTTGCTGTAAAGTTTCTTGTAGTGTGCCAGCAGAATGGCATGGGTGGCTTTATTTGTATCCATTTTTCTTTTTACTAAACCAGTGCGACATACTGGGTGTTTTCCTCCAGCTTTCATTTCCTCTTTCCTTCAGTTTAGTTTTTTTAATTCCCACTGTTCAGTATATTGCACTAGTTTACCTTTCCTACATGTTTGTCTGACTTAAATGCTCTTTCTCCCATAGGTATTTTAAATAATACCTCCCCCCATAATTAATTTTCTTTGTCAGCAATATAATTCTATCTCTGCAGAAGCAAAGGACATCCCTTGCCTCCAGACTCTCTGCTCACAAGTGCTTAATGAGCACAAATCTACAGTGCAAATTTAGTTAAGACCCTGATATGCCTGTTGATAGCACTGAAAATATTTCAGAGAAAGCTTTTGAGCAAGACATGAACTTAAAATTTGTTTCTTAATGCCTTTTTGATAGGGACATCCATTTGTAAGCTTAATGCAGACTTCCACCACACATTTGCCATTTCATTTGCTTATAACTTCAGTAAACTTTAAGTGCTTGGTCTGAAATCTCTTGCTCTGAATCTCTGTTGCAGGTTGGATATCATATGGGGTTTTTTTTATTATTTCAGCCACAATGATTCTGCTACTTCTAAGAATGGGATTAGAACAAATAGATTTTATAAGTATATATATGTTTTGGAAATCTTTACTGTTCCAGTGATTTTAAACCAGAACTCAAAATTTGGCAGGCAGGATGATGTCTGGTATGTGCCACACTGGCTTAATCTGCCCAAATTCAGCCAAGCAGTATAGCTTTGAAAAATTCTACTTACCCATGCTCGGAAAAGCTGCTTGTACTGAGGAGCTGAAATTCTCCTAGGAATCCATAATCACTGAACTCACTTGCACTTCCCACAGTGCTGAAAGCTTATCAAAGTGCATATTCAGTCACATCCCCCGGAGCCTCCACAAATCTCTTCACCCAGTTCCTATGTGTGCTGAACAATGTGTATGACATCCTCATAGAGGAACTGCAGATTAAATAGGTCTTCTAAAATACAAATTTTCCTGGCAGGTACCCTACACAACGAGACTGCAACTATATTGTCCTTACTATGGTGAAAACTAACTCTCCCTTATTATTATTATTATTTTGCTGTTGTTATTGTGCAAAGCACTGGGAGCTGATCACTATAGGAGAGCAGGAACAGCATGTGTCCTCTGTGCTAGTAGGTTGGCAGGAGCAAAAGTATGGAAGGGAGATTTGGGGGTTAAAGAAAGAACTGGGGAAGAGGTGAGCAGACTGTGGTCTGAGGAAAAGAACATGAAAGATCAGGAGACGAGGAAGGGAGGAGAGACTGAGCTGGCAATTAGATCAAACGAGAAATAGAGAGAAGGCAGGAGACTAGGACTAGAATCAGCACTATTCCAACACTAAACTGGACTTCAGAAGGTAGAGCTGACTGGGGCCAAAAGTGCAGACCACCGCAATGTACCAAGCAAATGAGGCAAAGACATTGAGACATACTGAGAGGCTTGTGGCAGAATATTAAACGTGGCAGTAACTGAGGGCAGAAGCATGTGTGGATGGACAGGGAAGGGAGTTGGGAGCTGACCAGAAATATAGAAGGGACATCTGAAGACTGAGCAGCAGAAGCAGGTAAGAAAAATAAAGATCACTGGTGGAGTGGGAAAAGTCATGTATTAGAAGAGTGGGAGGATAGATGCAGAGAGAAAATGATAAGTGATATAGTGATTACTGAGCAAAGAGACCAGAAATTAATGTGAGTAAAACATGTTGCCCCCCGCTGTCCAAAATTAAATCCCTGATTTTTTGGTCTCATACTTCTTTTTCTGGCTTACTGTGCTACCCTTCACCAGCGCTTGTCCACACAGAGGACAAAAAGCTTCTGCTACTCTTTGTTGGCTCATTAGCTCTAATAAAAGACATTTGTGTAGCAAATCCAAACCCAATGATGTTTCATATGACTTTCAGTACAGTACTCTTTTTCGAGTTTAAGTCTTAAAAAAATAACAATGGGATTATAGATAAAACTACAGAAGCAAAATGCTTCAGTATCTTAAAAAATACATTAAGACAGTTACTTTGTGACACAATCTTTAATATCCTGATCAAGTCCTACTTTATGGCAAAGCCTCTTGTCTTATTCACTGCACAAAACTCTTGATACTTATTTAGTGAAAAGCTATTCAGGATTTGTTTCCTTCTCACTATTTAACATGGGGCCACATGTTTTATTTACTACATCTCTCCGACTCACTCTGAAAGCCAAGTTATTCATTTCATTATTGACTTTTTATTGCTGCACAAACATTAATGAATTTATTTTCATTATGTCCTAAGCGATGAGTAGGCAATTCTGCAATTTCAGAAAGGGAAGGTATACAGAAAATGAGGTTAAAAAAACCTAGTAACTTGAAGAACCCAGTTTGATACAGATGGGACCCAATTTTTTCCAAGTACATAGCAATATATAGCACTTAATATGCTCAAAGCACAGCACTGATTGCTTCCATTTGCAGCTCTGTGTGTTCAGCACTTATTTAACACTATAGTACAGCCTCAAATCAAGCACTCAGAAAATGAAGGCCACACAGTCAGTGAACTCCTATGAAAAATGTGGGTAAGGTGACCTGCTTGGGATAAAAACTAGGATCTCTCCAGCAGAGACAGATATGCAAGCAAGTTCTTAAGTTGTCTTAAACATACCCCATTATTTCTCTTCCTGGCATCCCCAGCCTCCTCCATCACACACTTTCTGAATTTCTCAGCAAACACAGTAAGGCTCTAAAGACAGTTTCTGCCATCCCTGCACAGCACTGATTCATCCATGACCCCATGCAGCTCCATTCTGTAAACTCAGAAAGGCAAGGGGGAAATGCTATGTGACCATATAATTACAGACCATATCTCCGTGCACACACACGTGGTGCTGAATTAAAGTAGTACAACGTAAATTAGTCCTTGGTTGTGAAAGTGGCTTTTCTGAGATGCAGAAGCAGACCAGCTCCACTATACCAATATACTAACCTCCCCTTTTTCTTGTTCAGGCATATAAGATCAACAAGCAGTATATATTTACGGATGTAGTTATCTGAATATTATCTGTAACAGATAAAGCCATAAAGTGCATAAGGGTAGACTGTAAGGCAATGCATAGGGATTTTCCTGCACAAATCAGGCTGATGTTCACAGGGGTGGTGTGTGAATATAGAAGTGTGACATTTTACTGATTCACTTTACCATATTAGACCCAGGCTTAGCTAATATAGTAATAAGATTCAGGAATAGGATTTGGGAATTTAGGAATAGCACAGTTACTGTAGTTAGCAAGTGTCATGTTGAGTGTAGAGTATATTCTTTTTATTCCATAAACAGGTAGATATCTGTGTTGATATTGATGGAATTTCATAATTTTATTAGAGTTTCAAAACACTGCTTTCGGTCCTACACTAGTCAATTCATACATGTTGTAATTACAAAAAATACTGTAGCTTCCCTTATGATGGAAAGAGTCAAGTAGAGATGAGACAATTACAGTTTAGAACATGTGCTATATTTGTGAAAATTATTGTTTTCTTTTTAAAACAAGGTATTTTGATCACCTCAGCATAAATTATCTCCACAGTTATCACTAAGATGAATAATGGAAAGGAAAAAAAAAGGAAGGACTTTGTAAAGTATTGGCATGGATTGGCTTTGCTTGAGCAAGGGTATTCACAGAAGTTCAAACCTTCAGGATCAAACAACAGAAAAAAGAGCTTGAGCCAACACAAAACATTTGATTTCCAGAGGTGCTCAGTGTTCTCTCAGAACCCATGGGCTGAACACTGAACAGTTTCAAGAATCTACATAGTCTCAGAAAAATTAGCAAAAACCCATAGGTTAGGCACAGAGATGGTCAACACCCGGCCTTTGAGCAGGTTTTATAGTTCTCGTAAAACATACCTCCTCCATACGCACTAACCTACAAATACATTGAGAATGTTCCACTCATTTCAAATCATGTATTCACAAAACCATGTGTGCTAGGCTTCCAGGTCTGGGGATTATGATAGCCACTCATTTATAGCAGTATTTCATTTGAAAAGTGGAACATGATGTGAAGTAAGCAGCAAATAACTTCCAAAATGAGACAAAAACTCTATGAAGTTGCTTATTACAAAAGCAAGATTAGACACCTTCATTAAAAAAAATTCTGCTGTTTACTGTATAGTCAATCCATGTGTCTTTAAAGACTTCTGGTTTTAGTCTCATACAGCATCTGAGCATACAATGGTAGGTTCTTTTTAAGACGTGGCAAAAGAGCTTGATTTTTTTTTTTCAATAAATTCTGTGAAAATTAAGAAGTGGGTTTTAGGTACAGTCCTAGTTAGCTATCTTTATGTTGCTGATCTATCCAGTCAGTCAGATTTGCTGATCTGGGGACAGTTCTGAGGAGCACACATGAAAGTCTCAATGAGCATTTCAGATAACTCTGTGAGGAGGCAAGATGAAGCAATTACTGCAGGCATCACTCTTTTCTGTCTAAACACCCCTTTTTCAAGATATACTCCCTTCAGCACCCCACAGAAGCTTGAGCAGAGTTCCTCTCTCTTTCCTATATGTACAATATATTTATTTTCTTGCCACTGATGAAAACTTTCAAACCAGTTCTCTGGTTCAACTCACTACAGAAACTAGATTCAAGGTTTTGTTTGCCTGTTGTCTTTGTAACAGTCTCTGACCCACAAGCACGAGCTGGGTAACTGAGAGGTATGTCATGGGCTTTCTCCTCAGAATTTGTTGTGGGGATGAAACAGGGAATTATCAATTTGATATGTGCACTATTTGGGCAGGAATTAGTCATCACCCTGTCATCTTCATTCATCCGGATGCTTTGTGAAAACTCCTACATCTGGACAGACCAGGATACTTGACATACTCAATACCCACATCAGCACAGATAAATACACTGGTTATGATCTCAAATGATGAGGAAATAGGAAGAGACTCTTCATCCACGGCTTTTCTGAGTTAGTAGCTATTTTGGACTACATGTGACAATGAGGTGACATTCCTCACTCATTCCATAATGTGCAGCATACAGTTTGTCAGACTAACAAATGGTATGTTTTAGCTGATGGCTAGGAGGGACCATGTACATTTTTCTGTATCTTTAGAGGATGTCGGCCTGGTGGCATACCTAGGGACAAACTGATTGTGTGGCTTGTGCCACTTCTATGATACACATGCATGCTAGTACAGCATGCTGCTTTTGGATACCACCTCACAAAGCCGATAGAAAGTTGAATTTCATAAAAAGTTACAAGATTTTCTTCAGATATAAATACAGAGAAAGAAGAATAACTTGACAAACTGACCAACAGAAACTGGGAACACAAGGAATCAGAATATGTAACTTTTTAATTGCTCCTGACTAGAGAATTTAGGTGTTTCAACACGAAAAAAAAAGAACTACTCTGAACAGTAGGATTTCATCAGTCATGGGATTAAGTAAAACTGTTTTGCATCTCTAGGATAAGAAAATTCAGGTATCAGTGTAACAAAATATTTTTCATTTTTATTTAACTAAGACATTTTAAGTCAATTATAAAAATAGAAATGAAATAAAATACTATTCCAACAGTGGTTTATGAGGTATGACAAGCCCATACATGCTGTCTTTCCAAATAAAACAGAAACAGTACTGGTCTGAAGGTCCATTTGGGGGCCTGGAACGTGTTTCAGCTCGTTCTGAAAAATCAGTTACCATACCTTTAAGAGAAACAAGCTGAAAATGGAATCCAGTTAATCTAGGTCTTCTTCATTGCAAGTTAGTCATTGAAAATCATATACAAAATATTACTTGAGACTACTATAAACTCAGCATAACTAAGTTTGAACTCAACCCCTAGCTTCCAATAGGAAAACAAAAAAAATCAAAGGTGAAAATAAAATGCCTGCATACTTCAAAGACAGCATGCAGGTTCAGAAGCTTTCAATGAATTAATTGCTTCCAGAAGCAGTTGCTGATCAAACTCTAATGAAGACTTATTTAAAGTATTCCTTCATTCAAAATCGAAAAGTTTTCATAGAAATTTGTTCTCAGTCCTCCTTTTGTCATTCATTTACTCATGGTCAAAGAACGGCTCCCTACAGGAAGTCAAGATCAGTTGCTTAACCTCTAACCATCAAAGGACAGTGCTGCTGTGAACTAAGTTATTAGGTGCATTACTGCTGGCAACATGGAAGACGAGTCTTGTTGCAGAAATTCATGAAGAGTGGTCAGCTTTTGGAACTTTTATCAAAAGTCTTATGATGGGTGCTATTCTTGCAGTCAGCTTGTGGAGTTACTCAAGAATGTGAACTTTCACAAAGCAGAATAAAATAATGTCATGACTGTGGGCAAAACAGAAGAAGAAGTAGTAATAACTTACTTTTGGTTGTAATTAGCTACCTATGAAACAAAGGAACCACATTAGATCGCAGTGAGCAGAGCAGACCTGGTAGAGCAGTATTTATTTTGTCATGTATTCTGCAGCCAGTGGTGTGGGCAGCAGACGGGCTCTGGTTGAGCGCAATCCCGGTTCAGAGATAATTCAAATTTATATGCTTTATAAATCTCAGGAATTTTAATGCAGTCTCATGACTGCTGAGTTATGGAGTTGAAAATATCACAAACTGTCAAAAATTACAAGTCATCCTCCAAAAATCTTCCCCCAATTAAATTCCCTTGGATGTAAGTTAAGAAAAACAGTAATCCTTGTAAAAACCTTTTTAGTGAATGTCTCCACCTATGTTTTCTCCCTCCAGCTACAAACACATGAAAAAAAGTACTTGAGAAATGAAGAAGTTGTGAAATTTGATAATTGGGTTAATGACAATAATAAAAAGAAACCCTTGAAAAATTGAGGACAAAAAGTCTTTTATTGGAAAGATGTTTTCTTCCTCAGATGAATTATAGATCAGCTCTGTGGAAAACACTGTTTGATAATTATTCTAGGGCTCCTATGATTAAGAAAACAGTACACAGCCTGTTCTATTTTAAAGTGTTTCCACCCTTGCTTAAGCAGAAATGCAGTTACAATAATTTCATGGTACATAAAATGAAAACAGTTGGCCTACTAAGTAAAAGTGAAGCAGCACACAGTTTTATAGATGTATGGTATCATTTAGATCCCTGCTCTTTCATTTGAATTGTGTTGAATCTTTTTTATCGCTTCTTCATCTAACCTAATTTGCCTAAATGCTTTATTTAATATTTCTCTTATTGTTTGTTTATGTCTGAGAGTGTAAAAGCAACAGAAACAATAATATAATATAAATAAAGGCCAGAACTGGTGGTATATCTTCTCAGGAGTGTGAACATTCCTCTATCTCTTTCCATTCCAGTTTTTTAAGACTTTTCTTTTGTTAGGGGAGAATTTAATAAGACAAATAATCAGTCATGAAGAATGAAGTGGAACTCTGCTAGTGACTGCTGAGCCCAAATGATGCATTGTACAAGGAAAAAGACAATACAGTAATTCTTTGTAATAGAGGACACCAAAATAACAAGACACACACAACACAAGATCTAAACTATTGTAACAAACTCTGTGACTAAAGACCAGATCTTGGATTTTGATAAGATTGTTTTTCATTGTTTCAGGGACACACAGATGCCTAAAAGATGGTTTAAATAGCTGAGAGGAAAGCCTTAAATGAAAAGGGTGCCCAGTGGCACAGAGCCAATGTAGCTGGTTCATTCAAAGTGGACATTAGCAATTCCTGTGTATCGAATAAGGTATTCCAAACAGCCTTAAGCTGACTTAAACTGCACGAGCTTCAAAAATCTTGGGAACGTCTGAAATTTACCTCAGTTAACTCCCCCATTTTCAAATTCAGAGTCACACTGGGACATCAGTGCAATGCTAGAGACAAGCACATTTGTTAACACTATTTGTTTGAAATACAGTAGGTAAAAGAATATTAAAAAGTTAAAAGTTCTTAAAGAGCTGAAAAGAGAAAAAAGCTTGGTTTCCTATCTACATTTTGAAAATGAGACAGCGCATCGAGCTTTTGTCCTGAATGGAGCTATTAAAACTATTACAGAGGAAGCAAAGTGAAGTTTATAAGAATCTTACCCTCTGAGAATTTCAATGGGTAAATGCTGTGGAAATTTCACTTTATTGCTACCGTTCCGCCTACCACAAGGGAGCACTTGTAATATTGATTAAATTGGACATGGACAGCAGAAAAATATATAACATTTATCAAAGCCTGCAAGTGAAAGAAAACAAAACCTGAAATTCCACTCGTTATTGTAGGTTTAGAAAAATATGACGGGATGTACCTTAAATTCAACATTAATGCTTGTGTTTGTGACAATTTTTTGAGAAACTGACGTGCATAATTCTTAGTTTCCAGAAACACCAACTTAAACCCAGAATCAACTCACCCCCTTGGAAGCCACAGATACTGTAAGGAAATTAGCCCCTGTCTCATCATCTGGGCCAGACATCATTAATCCCATCATTCCTCTATATTTATGGTTCCAACCATATTTATGGTTTTATGCTTCAAAATGTAGACCTCAAGAAGTTTCACATGTATTATCTACCAAACCGAAAATGGTTGCAAGCAAAGTGGATTTAATTTCTTTCTAGCAAGCTGGCTGAAAACAAATTCTCTGGCATCTGGCTTTTTTTGCCCTTGGGGTACTTTAGTCAGATATCTTCCTGCAGGTTTTGGGGAACAATGTTAATGTTACAGAAAGATAACATCTTACAAAGTACAAATTCAGACATGAAATGCCTTGGTTGTTTTTCATAAATTATTTGTATTAATAAAGCTACGACCAGTTTTCTGGGGAAAGGCTATATTTATTTGCTTGTCCACTTTTAAACGGATTTTCAATCTCTTTTAAAAGGAGATCCCCTAAATTTTCTACTAAAAAAAATTGCTAAATTAAGGATGCTCATAATTTTCATTATATCCATTAAATAATATACTATAAATAAATAATATAATGATAGAACCATATTAATTCACTTTAACACAAATTAACCAAAAGATCCCTCTTTCAAAAGGCATTATTCAAAGATCCTTGTAATCCTAACTTGCCTTAAAATTAATCAATGTGGTGATAGTCTCTCTCCATCACAGCTTATCATTACATGAGAAATCTAATATTTCCCTAAAATACAGTAGCAACTCTTAGTTTATCAGTGATCTTTAGATTATTTCCTATATCGCTATGCCATCTTTGCAAAAGTGCCTTTGAAAATCTTCACCAGTTGTAAAAGATTGGTACTACCCACCACAGGATTTGTTCTCTCTCATGAAGTGCTTGACATTTGCACTGTTTTCTCAAGTCTGTTCCTTTAGACTACTGAATTAGGAGGTGGAGTTGTCTCTCCAATAATCTCATAAGTCTTGCAAATCACAAGGGTAAACAAAAAGCACGTGGGAAAATAATTTTATACATTTGAAACTAAAAAATAAAAACCCCTGTTGTCCACTTTGCAACCACTAACGTTGCTTTTCAGATATCATGTGTGCTGCCAAGATTTCTGACACGAGAAGTAGGTTGGAAGCACCTCTAACTCTGAATTGTCATGACAGTATCTGAGCTCATTTTTTTTTTTTTTTATTAAAAAATTCTAACAATATGGGATTGTCAGCAAATGCATCTAAAACACTAAGAGGTTCTGCGGAAATCAGTCCGTATAGAATGCAACTGGATAATGAAAAATAGCACAATATGTATATGCCCCAATGGTGAATAATATTTTCAGATTGAAAAATGCATTATCACAGCCACTATGTATCTATAATGCATTTATTTCACTGGAATCTTTATGAAAACTAAACATACAGCTTTGGTTATTGTTACTTAACCAGCTCAAAGAAATAAAGCAAGAGGGACCAGCAGATGAATATTTTAGGTTTTGCAGCTACAACAATAAAATTATCTGATTCACAGCTACACCTACTATAGCTGAGTAACATAAACACCAATATCCTGTTTCTTACCCCAGACAGCGAATCTTATACTGCTTAAATCTAGCTTGTCTTGAACTAATGCTACTTTATAAGAAGAAGACAAAAGCTTATCGAATATTCTTGAGAAATCTTTGAAAACATGCTCTGGAACAAAGTCAAAATTCTGCTAAGTTCCTAGTGCAGCACTCAACCTAACTAGATGTTTGGATGTTTCATAAATGAATTTCACTAAAGGTATACACTGAGATTCCAGGCCCATGTGTCATGCCATGAAACATCTGCAACAGAATATAACATTCTTAATAAATGAAATAAACAAAAGTATGCATTTAATGAAATGATTCTGAAAATATATCTGTTCATCCACACAAATGAAATGCTGTTTATGATTTTGCTTGGTGAGAAAATAAATTTATAAGGGTGAATTTTGAGTTCTGTTGAAATGCCTATGGAGTATGTCTATGGGAAGACAACATACCACGCTATCAGTGTGAAAATACACATGCCACAAAAGATTTTGATAAAAAGAGGGTGGACAATCATTCATATCTCCTTACATACATCAGTAAGAAAGAAAAAGCGTTGTATTTTATTGCATTTAATACCACACTGAAAAAAGCCACACATATTTTAAAATTATGCAATATATTTCTATGTTCTAATGGAAGGGAAGGCAACTACTTAGGTTGGCATTTTTATGCTAAATTAATGTTAATTATATTACCACTTATATCACATTCTCATCCCACTCTTGCAAATTGCTACAAACAATTAGGAGCAAAAATCCATTCAAGTTAACACAATGGTGAGTTTTCTGCTACTTCAGAGTATTTTTAGGTATGTTATGTTCTTAGCCCTCATCTGTTCCTGTAATTCACAAGTTCTCAAAATAACTCCGTTAACTCCCTCCCCCCCACAACCCCTTCTTTTTTTGCAGTGTTTAATCAGGATGGGGATCTGAACTGTGAGTTTATCCAAACCAATCTCCTTTTGGCACTTGGGTTTTTTGCTCGGCCAAACCACTTCTGGTGTTTCAAGCAAGGCAATGACAGCATACCTTCTTGTTATTATTTATGCATGGAAGGCCAAACCAAATGCTTTGGTGGGTCGCTGAAGACATGAAGTATGTTTTTTTTTTCCATCCACAGGACCCCATTTACATTTAAATGAACTTGCTCCTTGTGAAAGATTGGCTCCAGCAGAGAATACCACATGACCACAGACATTGAAATTAAATCACAATCACAAGGATAGAAGCCACCAACATACGGCTAAAAACAACCTACAACACATATCTTCATTGTCTTATATATCAGTAATGTCAGTAATAAAGAGAAAATGTTCCATTTTATTTTATAAGATGTATCCCATTGTATTTTCTTAATCCATGAGTACAATAGGACACTGCTGTTCAAAGCAAGAGTCAAACAAGTAACACAAAAAGCTACCTCTGCAGTGACTGGATCTCTCACGAGGGGTAGGAAAATTGTCATGTGCAGCTCCAGGCTTTAAATCGATGATTTCTCCTGGATGATGCTGGAGTGGCACTGACTTGACAAATGTGGGAAAGTCCTCAGCTGTGAGATGGGGGCTTAGGTTGTGGGCTGTTGGTCAATTGAAAGGTTGCATTAAATGTAAATTATAGGACTGTTACTTAGATATATACCCTTCTCAACCAGGTGAAAGGCAAACAGCGCCCTGCACTAATTCACAGATGAACTGGTGATAGGCTTGCTGAATAAGGCAGGCAGGCAGGCAGGCAGGCAGCAGGCAATTAAAATCCTCATCTTTGAAGGAAGGAAGGAAAGGTATTTTTATATAAAACCATATTAAATTTCCTTTTTAAGTGACTCTACGTATTTCTCTTTTCAATTTATATGGAAAAGTATTAGGCAAAAATCTACAGCAGAACTGGCAGCAAATATCACAGTAACAATTGCTCTTTCATTAAATATTTATTGAAATAAATTCCTGAGCTTTCTCATTTTTCTTCTTCTGCTTCCAATATTTATTTACAGCTGATTATTAACATCTGCCAGTGTAACAGTTTCATCTGTACAGAAGCCGAAGGGTAAAAAAGTCACACACCCCCTCTAAGATGACCTGTAGTTAGACAGAAAACAGTTTTACCAGTCACCGCTTGGCTTCCTGTCTGTGACCTCTGAAAAGCATTGGAGGCCAGGGTTAATGGCCTTTCCAATCTCTGTGATAAGAATTCATTTTGTTCTATTACCAGCAGTTATCTCAGGAGCCTGCTGCATCACTTCAGCAGGGTTCAATCAATGAGAGGACCTAATGAAGTAACCAGCTGTAGCTCTATTTCCCTGGTCAACTCTATCAGACAAATAAGATCTATCAGTCACATCTTAAGGACGATCCTAGAAACAGCATCCTCAGATGCTGAACCCATATGCATATGAACCAATGATACCTGGCTGTTTCTTTTTAATCTTCCCTTTTAACATGGCTTTTCTAACAAAAAGGGAATGAAATGGGTTTGAAATGTTGCATTAAGAGGACAGTAATACTGGATTAAGAAATACTGGA
Source organism: Buceros rhinoceros silvestris (assembly GCF_000710305.1). Taxonomy (NCBI): domain Eukaryota; kingdom Metazoa; phylum Chordata; class Aves; order Bucerotiformes; family Bucerotidae; genus Buceros; species Buceros rhinoceros. The sequence continues at coordinate 20,567 of NW_010395878.1, forward strand.
TTTTCAGAACAGCAGGAAGCATTTGTATTAATAGCAAAACCAGAATAAATTATATTGCATGTCCGATTTTTTTTGCCTCAAGCAACCTCTATTCTCCTTAGATAGTACTTTTGATAAAGAGGATGTTTAAGGTATTCTGTTTATTATTTCTCTGCCCTAAACTACTATGTGCCATAAACAGTTTTAACTATGGCACTTAAATTTTAGTTTATCACTTAGAAAGGAAATATATTATGATAATACTTTTCAGTCAAATGTTGGTCAAAATAATCGTCTGTCAGTTTTATTTTATATTTAAGTCAGATCACTGAAAATAGAAAAGTTACTTCTCACAAAATTGTATAGATATAGGTTTGTGATTTGTTATAATTAACTTTACCCTTTCATACCTCAAAAAGGGGTTAATTACTTAGAAGTACAAAACTTTAAAAAGAACTGGATTTGAAAATTGAAAAATAAGGAAAATAATAAAAAAGGACAACTTCAGGTCTTCAGAGCTGTGTTCATCAAAGCAAGACTTTATAATTAATTAGGGTGTACAGAAGAAAGATGCAACTCATACTGCTTGTACAGAAATGTCCGGTGTGACTTCATCACTGGGTGTGACAAACTAAGTTGTAGCAGGACGCTACGGGCAAATTACTGAAAATGCTGAGGAAAGGTATGTTAGAAGAGTGTTGTATTTGCTGAAATGTTGAAAGCCACATGCAGCTGAGTTTATTTGTCAGGTTAATCTCAACAAATCTCATGAGATGAAATTCGTATCCTTTTAACTTAACTGTCTATTTTGTTGAAGTGAAACGAAATAAGGTCTGGCTATATGCTGCTACAGAGGAAGAGAGATGATATCCAAGAAAGCAAGTTAACAACAGTAACTGCTCAACGTGCATACACACTGTGCATAGACACATCTGTTTAATTAAAAGCTAAGTATCATTTTGTGTATAGTAACACATCTGATGGATTATGATGCACAAATTCCAGAGTACATGTGCTTCAAATAAGCGCTTACATATCTTTTCCCTTTGTGCAAAAAAATGGCATTCTAATTTGCTGTCTGCCTGCATTAATAAAACAATAGGAATATTATTTGTACATTCAAAGAAAATACAAAAAATCTTTTTTAATTTTAAACCCTCTTTAATGAAAAACAAAGGGAAGAATGTGTTTTAATAGTGCAATTTGGTATTTAAGGAAAGCACATTTCTGCTATAGGTACCTGGGTATATTTGAAAAGAACTGAAATATCTATGCCACATATGTAAACAGATAAGATTATGCCTAGCAGGCATTTTTGGAACATCTGTCAATTTTTTATGGAATGCACTGATTGTGGGCTATTGATTGCCTTTAAACAAAGTTGTTTCAAAAAAAAAAATCAGCTAACAATTCGTGTAGAAAGGACTGATCAATATTTAAATGACTCTCTTTATTGATTTAAAATTAACTTTCAATTAAGAGATCCATAGGACTCTTAACTGCGACACTTATCCATTCAAGAGAAAATAAAGGTACATTTATCGATACACTTAAACAGCAGTGGCTGGTTTCCTATTGATTCAGTCATTTGCGCTGGGATTCGTTAGCGTCATCTGACATTAACTCGCTTACTAGGTCTTCACAGTGTGTAATACTGCAAGGTGCAGGAATGTACAAAATGTTACAGGGGAAGTGAACAGAATTAGAAGATGTATGCAGAGGTAAGTGACACTTACGATTTTTATGTCTCCTGATGAAGGAAGAGCCCATTTAAAAACTGCCTAGTTTTTGGGTTTGGTCAGGAACAAATTCCTGTCAACTGACCTATTATGTACTCTTTGGAACAGGAAACATATAAATGAATGAAATCGTTAATATTTATAGGTAACAGTTCTATTGGCTCCTATCACCTCTGACAAGATCACCTATTTGTGTGTATTGATTAACATATAATCAATAGGAACCGAAGCTCATTGTTTGCAGAATGTTTTTAAGTGGCAGTATCGTGATGGCCTGCATATGTTCATCTCTATGAAATTTAAGGCAAATATACTTTAATGTAGTAATTTTGGAATCAGCAATCATATGGATTTTGATAGACTTACTGAGATGTTTGAAAGTAAACATTGTGTACCTCTGTTTTAGAGAAAAACACAAATATATTTGTACTAAACAAAATATACTGCAATAGCATAGCTGTAACAATAAACATGTGCAAAAGCATCAGCACATTTAGGAACACAAATTAAAACCAGGACTGTAATTACATACTTCATTATTTATATGTATTCTGGGTATTTTAGTATACTAAGGACGCTGGACATGTAATCTCTATAGTTAATAATAGACCAAATTCATCCCAGGAGTAATTTCATTGAAGTCAATGGACCTGGAACTGCACCTGGAATGAATCTGGCCCAATGCTATGAATGCCTCCTGACTCTCGCCAGCCTAGATTTACATATAACACAAAAAATGAAATAAAAATAGAAGATGTCCAGGAGGCATAGCATGTTTACAGAGCAGAGTGGTCATAACCTTGCCCAATATATATGTGGCAGTGCTTTGCTTAGCCAGACACTATCATTTGGAACGGGGGAGGGTTAACTCTGATGGTGGCTCAGGTTTGCCTGTGCTTCTTCCTGTCATTGCCTGTTTCTTTCTCCTTTTCTCTCTCTCTGTTTTTGAAGCCTCATAACCCAGAACCGTCCAGTGAAACGAAGTTGCCCTAATCTGACCCATTTATTACCCATTCGCTTGCTGTGATGTAATCTCCAAGAGGAAAAAACGCTGCAATGTAGTAATGTTTAAACATTAAGACCTGTTCTGATCGATTGAATTACTCCTTAAAGTGAGAATCCCAAACAGAATGTATACAAAATCCAACCTGCATATGTGATCACCAACATTTTATTTTTAAAAAATTACATTTTTTGCTAACAAACCAGATCAAATTCTTTGAAAGTAGGGTACTTTTTATATTACGATGCACTTATTTATTTTTTCTCTGTCCACTAAAGGTTAAATCATACTTATAAAAGGCTCATTTGCAGAGTTATGATATGAATCAGTGATATCTTTAGGTTCATAATAACACAGAAAACTGGTTATGGCCTTTTGCTGCTGGGTGGGAGTGCACCGGAGAAGGCCGGTGTGCAAATGCAAAGTAAATACCCCCTCCTAAAATGTCTAAATCACATAATGTTAGTGTAACATAATTTGGAATATATTATGACGGTTACAATTACTAAAAAGTGCATGATGCCATTATTTCCAACTGGAAATTAGATGATTATACTAATTAAGTGATAGCGGGTGGCGCAGGATGACTGCTACAGTCTTCTCTGATGTGCAGAGAGAGATGCATGGTTCACTGTCTAAAACACTCAGGAACAGTAACAATTGGTTTAAGAAGTATTCTGTCCCAAGATACAGAATAAGGAATCACTTTGATTTAACACTTCCTTATCACATCAAAGAGGTGAAGAGGCATCTTTATGGATTGGCTTAGAAAAAAAAAAAAGCTACTGGTTCAGCTTCTACTATTGAAACTAACACCTCTTGGTATAACAGAATTACAGTATGAAATGAATTCCAACAGAATAATGTAATTCTAAAATGCCAGCAACCTTCTTTTAAATTGCAGCTGGCCTAGATTTATCATTACTGCTTTTAACTTCCTGAATTTGGAATTGCTATAGGTGTGCTGCTGAGAGTCTCTTAAGCCAAGCAAACTGGAAATGCTGGAGTAAAATGAATATTTCTCTGGCAATAAAAGCACCAAATACTTTTAGGACTATATGCAGTCATTAGATACATTTGAGTTTTAAGTCAGACTTACTAAGCAGTATTTACACGTTATTTTTACAGCAGGATTTGAAGATTATCAACAATATCATTAAGTTAGACAAATAACCGTCTAGTCCCATGAGTCATTCCAGAGCTGTTTGTCTTGTCCTCTCTGCTCTATGTTCAGACTGAAGTAAGGCTAAGTCATCACCATCGATTAGTTTTCCAGATCAGCCATCGTTAGTTTAAATATTATGAGATGTGGTTAAGAAGCGACTCTCTGGGTTTTTTTGGGCTTCCATGTGTTTCTGGGGAAGCAGATCTGCTGAAGAAGACCCATGCTGTGAGAGAATGCAACCAACATATGCCTAAGAGGCAAACCAAGTGATTCTTATAAACGATGGAAAATAAACGTTATCTAGTTTCTGAAAATCTCTTATCTAGTTTTAGCTGTCTCTGGAGCATTCACTTCAGCTTTGTTACTGTATTTCTCACTATGGATCAAAAGCATGGCTGATAAGCCTTGAGTTTAGATATATTTGTAACATGCTATGATATCTTACAACACAGCTAGTTCATTTAAAAAATTACTGCCTTCTCCCTCCTCATCTCCCAAAGCCTTACCTCTACTACAATTACAAGTAATGTTTGTGCCACCTGAATTTTCACAGGGGAATCCAAGAGAAGGCCAGACTGACAATAGAAAGTGAAAAACTACTGTTTTCCCTAGGATGTTGTGCACTGAATGGTACTGACATTTTTTTTCTCGGGGATAAGGTGTGAAAACTAAGGATACCCTACTCTTCTACAAAAATTCATGTAGTTGTGTGTGATAAGATAACAGCAAGTACAGTGCAGAGGACATCTGTGGCAAAGATTCTCCAGTTTACAAGCCTAAACAAACTTTTTTTTTCTTTAGAGTGAAACATGAAAGTTTGTGAAAGACATTCATCTCCATTTTTTGTAATGTCTTAATAGAACTAAATGGAACAGAACTAAACTTCTGATTACAAAAAAATGCCTTATCTCCTCCACGAATACTAAACTGCTCAGCATTTACAATGGTATCATACAGATGTTATTGTGTGAGTTGGTACAACAGCTGCCTCTTTTCCTGGAAAAGATTTAAGCAAATTTCCGACAAAGAACATGACAAATACCTCTCTCTCAGCTATTGGATAAATTTGAACTTGTTGATCAACTAAAGAAAATAACATTATCGCACTACAGGCATGAGGCTGACTCTTACCCTCGCATGCCACTGATTAGTTCAGCCTTAGCTGAACAAAAATCCTTAATCTTCTCTTTTTAATATTGAAAAGGTAAACCCTCCTTTACCTGCATGTGGAGTCTCCTTTTTATCAAAGCTCAGGAGATTTCAGGAACAAAATCAATGTATGCATGTTCAGAGCAGTTTTCAGGGTTTTGTAAGACAAATCTTTCAAATGGGAGCTAGTTTAATGCTATTGAGCTGAGTTTCGATCTGACAGAGTGAGTGAACAACACAGAAACAGTTCACTTACCACTGCTCACACTACAGGAGGCAGGAATCAGGTACAGCTCTGTACACATACAGCTATGCAATTTCTCATTAAACTCTTCCTCTACCTAATCCAATGTTAAATGCAACAGTACAGTGCTTAAACAAACAAAGATTTAAGAAAGCAATGCAATTTATTTCTGTATAGTTATGAGACAATTTTTTCATTCAAACTGGTGAAAATTAAGACTAAATTTAACAGAGTTCTGCTAGTGCTAAAGTTACTTTAACTGGAGCACTACCAGGCTTTGAGTTCTAAGAGAAAGACAGATATGAACTATCATCAACAAATATCCCATTCTGCATTTTCTTCCTGTTTTAAAACCCCCAAAAATTGCCTTCTGGATTTTTTGAAGGAAAAAAAGATTCACTTAATTTTACGACTAGACACTGTAGATAAATATAAGCTTTGCACAGATAAGTTTTTTTTTGTTCTTATGCTCTGAACCTTTGAATGCCAATGCTACAATCAATTTAGGACTGGAGACACTTTATTCCTCTTCTGAGGAAAATGGTATTATATCCACATGTCCATATCACCATTATATCATGTCTCCATGATCATACATCTGATTAGAGAAACGATCACTAGTCATTTCTTGAGCTATGCATTATCTGGAATAACATGGTATATGCTTCCTCTGTATTGTATATTCCTTCCTTTTAATAAACAAACTAATGAAATGTCTTAAACATTTAGCGTAAATATATAACCTGAGTGGAAAAGTCTGAAATAAAATGAATCAAACAAAAAGAACAATACTTTAAATTTTTATATTACCATGACAAAATGCTTATGCTACACACATAGTTATGGCTTTTGCCAATTCCAGATTTATCCATGGGACACTATTCTAATAAGACATTCAGGGGCTAAAGGGAATAGCATTCACTCTCATCTAGTTTAAATACCGAGTTCAGGACCAGAAAAGTGCAAACATCAACTTGTCCTGTCATTATTCAGTTCAACCCCACAGCTCAAAGCAAACATGAAATGTAATTCTGTTACTGTATTAACTCAGTGTTAGCCCTGAATGTTCCTCCTTTCAGGATATGCAGGTGAGGTAACTAAGTTCTCACGGAAAGGGACAAATTAGTCCACCTTCTTTTGGTGTGCTTAAACATCTGCAGAATTCTGATTGACGTACACATAAAATACATTTCTGTAATCCATAGAGAAGTACTAGATGAAATAATGTATCACTGCATGTTTCACACACTGTACAATACAAACAAACTATTATAAACTATAAGAGTTAAAAAAATAGAAGATTCAGTGTAGGTTCATCATATTAGCAAATTTCCAGCAGGCTAGTCATCTTCCTTATGTTAAAAATGTCTGTTACTGGGTGTAATTTAATAATTCCGATAATCACAACATCAGAATTTTAATAGTATATAAATAAACTCTCCCCTAATTATGATTTTGCTAAATTTTTCATACATTGCAGTATCATGAAAGGAGGTTCTTGGTAAAAAGTACTTTATCTTTTCAACAGTAATTAATAATTTACTTATCAGGTCACTTTTTAAAAAAAAAAAGCTTATGTTGAAAGAGCAAGCAGATTCACCGTTGAAAAGAGAGCTCTTTTTTATGCTGTAATCATGGCTTCATGGCTGTACTAGTGTAAGATTTTTTCATGTCTTCCTTCTCTTTCAGCGCAGCCTGTCAGTAGAAATGATACCTGCTTTTTGGTGCCATAATAAAATCCTGTGCACTTGTCTCAAAGTACAAGTGCATCCATCTGGTTTGGAACTTAAAAAGAGGGATTTCCCCCTGCCAATTAGTTTTTCAAGAGTAAATTTGTGCATTTGTTTTTAAAAGAACCCACGGAGATAGTCATGTCACTGCCGTCTTGACATTATGAATTAGAGGGGAAATACACTGTCAAAAATAGAATTTTCTCCCACCAAGATTTTGACAGTCACACCTTCCCTTTTGTCGGTATCAAGGAAGCAAAGTGAGGTGCATGCCTCAGAGAAACACCGTCGGCCAGAAGATGCATTCCTCACCCATGCATAGCCTGAGTAAGAAGCTAAGCATCTGAAAAGCTTTGAATCATGGGTGACCCTGTAGCATAACAGAATTGTGTTAAATGAATGACTGACAATCACAATTGCGGTTCACACAGCAATAATATTCAGAGAACACAGTAAGAGCTGCAACATTAATGTTTTCAGGCTTTATAATCAGTGTCATATTTTGCTAATTTCCAGACACTTTATTTACTTCATGACAGAAAATGCCCCAGTTAAACTTGTATCTACTGCCAGAATTTCAAAATGTCATCTCGAGTTTTATAGAAACCTCATTCTTTTTAGAAGTAATTAGCTAAGGCATAGTTTGTATGGCAATTAAAAACCACTTGCTTGCAGAAGATTGCAAGCATTATGTAATTTTTTTTAAAACTACAAGTACACGTGCATATTCTTGCCTCCAGCTTAAATACAGTGAATGTTGTAGTTGGTTGCACAGGAATTGTCTCAAGAACATTAAAGCAAGCCAAACACAATTGTATTCCAACTAAAATTGCTCTCTTTATACCCTGTATTGAAACTTGATAACTGTTGGTTATAAAATTTCTTTGATTTTCTGTAGGTAATAAAATACTTTGGCAATTACTATTGACAGTTCTGGATAATCTTGAAGGCTGCCTTGCCTGAAGAAGATGAGTGTTACAAATCACTCCACTGAAAGAGGGAAGAACAGCAGCAGGCAGCAGACAGGTTTCAATTTCACAATGCTGATTATCTCATTCGTGATTCTATGCATGCCTAAATCTGAGGATCCCTCAAGCAGCTATATGGACTTCTACTTTTAAAATGCCTATTACGCTTTCATACTTTTTGCTGCTTCCTGAAGAGTGCCATTTCGCCAAGCTTAAATAGCAGAAAATTGCACTGCTTTTCCTCTGCCCATCTCCTCAATCTCTATTAACCTGAACAAGAACAAAGGAGTATGATAGTCCAGCTATAGGTTGGGAAATAGGTTTGAAGTTGTTTTTCATTTACTGATACCTATCCTCCTGATTTATAAATGTATTTGAACAATAACATTATTTTAATACGTTATCTAATGGCTGAACGCATAGCCTTTAATTACATCTCTGTTCATACTAATAAATATGCTGTTTGTTCAGAAATACACGCAGCTATGCACGGACATCAGATGATACCGTAGTGCTGTCAGCATATGTCAAGGCTTAAACAGAAAGGAATAAAAAAAGGAAATAGTGAAAAATGTTGCAGGTTTTTTGTTGGTTTGTTTTGTTGGGTTTTGGTTTTGGGGGGATTTTTCGAGTGTGGTTTTTCCTATTTAGGCTAGAAGAGAATGAGCAGAAGCAGCTACAAGCAGAAAAGAAAATTGTTGAAGCACCTGGTTCTAACACTTGCAGTAGGCCTTTATTGGACGTCATAAACCGACTGATGCATTACTCCGTGGACGACTTATAGCCTGCAAATGCTGAGGTAAAATGGAGGACAAAGAATTCTTTTAAAACAAACCCATGAAATATTCCTTTTCATTCAAATAATACTTTAAAAATGAGAAATCATAATAGGCTGAGAGAGGTTGGAGACTATTTTTGTTATTCTTTTAAGTGAAATCTGTATTACCTTAACAAATAGAAAGTATTTTGCTTTAATAATTCCCACTTTATGTAAGAATGATTTACCGTCTATCCTGCATTTCACCTGTATTGTTAAACAAAGGACGTAAACACGTAAACATCCTATTGCTGATGCAGGTTTGGCAGACCAATCTCAAATCTAAACAACTGTGTTAAAATCCATGCAGGCCGTCGGCCACCAGCAACAAAAAGGTAATTCTGTCCATCAGAAAATGTTTTAAAATAAGATCCGCTTTGCATTTAAAAAGATAAAAGAATGTTTTCTAAAATGACAATCGCTGGTTGGGCATTGATTCTGAGCCTTAATCTCATGGCCTGCTCAAATTTCCCATTGTGTCTGACAAAGGCTTAGGGGGACAGGCAGGCCGAGCCGAGGGCCTGCCGCCCCCCGCGC
>NW_010395878.1:29932-37223 GCF_000710305.1 Buceros rhinoceros silvestris
CAAGGGCTGAGGGGAACAGGCAGGCCGAGCCGAGGGCCTGCCGCCGCGGTGGCGGCGGGTTACGGCAGTACGGAACACAGCTGTTGCTTGCAAACCGCAAACCTTAGAACAACTCACTTCGCTACTCGGTTTGGGTTTGGGTTTGTTTGTTTGGGGTTTTTTTCCTTGCTGCTAATAAAAACTTAAAGTGTTTTGCATGCTTTCTATAAACAGTACACTTAAATTTTATAATCTAGTACATCTTATTAAGCGTGAAGTCTGCTGATCCCTAAATTATTCATAACATGGTCCAGACTGATTAAGATTGGCTTGTTAAGGAGCACAAGAAGCAATTAAACTGACAAGGCAGTGCGGCCTTGATGTATACATTTATTATCACAAGAATACCCAAAGTGAATGCCCTTATTAAGCAATGAATTTCACCTCACTGGCCTTCTACCATAGCTGCCACAGGCAGAGAGAGCTAGGAACAACATGTCAAAAGCTAACTCTGAGGAAATGCCTATCTTCAAGTGAAACCGATTTTGTAATGAACCTTTCAGTTCACTCCTGAGGTAATAAATCCTGACTGGTGCATTAATTACTTGATAACATCCCATCAAAATGCAAATGCAGCACTTGACCCATAGGAATGGCTCACTAGCTGTTAACTCTTCAGGGTATACATAAATTGTCTGTTTTCTTTTATCAAACAGGGCATTTATTTCCATCTTGCTAGGGTGAATGTCACTCCTGCCACCCTCAGCCCCTCAGTGGCCTGACACCATCATTTGCAGAGGACTGTCACTATGTGCCGACATCCTAATTGTGCTACTTCTTTGCTTTGTACCTTTGAGGCAGAATTTCCAGCTTCCCCCCTTCTCTTCCTTTTCTGGAGGAATCTTGCATGTCAAGGACAAAGCTGTAATAGCGTTACAAAGAATGACCCCCACCTCTAAAGTACACTAATCTTTCTTTTCAATGGCAATACATTAAACAAGGAATTTAGTTCCTTGAAGTGATTAAATGAAAGCTGAACATATCTACGTGAATCACTACCCAACAGAGGCAACCGTGCATGCTTTCAGCGAGAACACCACCGAAGGTATATTTACATGTTTTAAAGACATTTCCTCAATCCCTTCAAAGAGTGTTCAATATTGACAGTCCACAAACAAATATTATGTCAAAAAGTAAACCAGAATGCATTTCATCTCACAAATTTAGCAATGGTAAAATGCAACGCATCACATTCTTTTCACTTGACGAGAAAATAGGCTGCTTTAATTACAAAAAATGTTTCCACATAGATGTTAATGAGGAGCTGCATTTTATATTCCCCCACTCAAAATGCTAATCTACATCAGTGGGTCTGACTCTCCCACCTGGGTCAACCTGCTTTCCAGTTTTTCTATTTGTCTTGAAGGCTTGGCAAAAATCCTTAATTCAGGTTACTAGGCAACCCTGCAGGTGAGAAAATATAATGTTTGGCCTACTCCATTTTCAAATACACACAGTGGCCTAATGCCTTCCAAATAGACTGTGCAAAGCATGCACTGATAATTCCCTGCTACATTTTCTAAAGGCGAGGTCAGAAGAAAATTAATTGATGCTGAAAATAATGACAGGAGGAGAAGAACCACTGAGACTTGGTGCGACTGGCATGTGATGATGTTAGCAAGAATCCCAGCATGTGACTGGACAGTGTGATGAAAAATATACTTTATGTGAAGAAAAAACAAGTTACAAAACTTAATTAGTTTTTGACACTTCTTCATAAGTTATTATCTTTTCATTTGGAACATTGCCTTGGGACATCAATACACAAGAAGAAATGAAACATTCTTACTGTAAATCTGAAGGAAAAAAGATGACTTTATATTGCTCTTCTCCTTTTACATGTCTTTTTGAATAAACAAAATATCTACTGCAGCCTAAGGCGTACAAGCCCCCGAAGATGTTTCTGCTAAGAGCATGGAATAGACTTGTTCGATGTAATAATCCTGTTACAACTGATTATGCAGTTTCACTTTTAAAAATAAAGGAAAAAGAGGATTGGAATCCAAAACGGTCACACACACACACACACACACACACACACACACACACACACACAAAGAAAGCTGTAGATGAGAAGCAGTTAAATTATAGCACCTACAGCAATAATGCTTCCTGTACAGCAAATGTATTTTTAATTTTTTCCACTAAGGCTTATACCTAGAAGTAATTCACACTGATTACTAAATAACCCTTGTGAGTTGCTTTGTCTTTTGAATTTTAAAAAATACACTTGCCGTGAGCAATGAATTTCATAAACCACCAGCTCTCATGCTTGATGAATCATTCTTATTTTATGCAGTGCTGTGTGATAGAGAACTGAGATAAAATATTCTATCCACAAGCTATTCAGTACAATTTATCATCAGCGGCTCACTAGTCCAGTGATAATACCTGGCTTGCAGATTGTAATGATCAGATTCTGTTTTTATTTCAAACAGGAGCGATCCGAATACCAGAGTTTTTAATTTACATACATTAGTGAGGTTCAAATGTGGCAATAGCTACAAGCAAATTCACTTGCAAACTGAATGCTTGCCTTGCATAATGGGTTCCCTTTAGCTATTACTCACCAGTGAAGTACCCAGATAAAAATGAAAACAAAGAGGAAATATGGGAAATCAGGATACAAACACCATTCTGTGGACTAGGATAATTACTGAACCATGGTGAAGGTCACGTTTATATCTGTTTTAGCAATGATTTCTTATATTTTCCCTTTGTATTGAAAGTATAAATGCCATCTCTTTTCTACATTATTACAGTACTGTATTTGCATTCTACAGTTTTCCAAAGTTCCAGCACACTATCATTAATAAAAGTCTTTTTCTTGGTGTAAATCACAATAAATGACTTACTGTAACAGCTGATAAATACCTAAACACCTTCAAAATCTCTGTAAATTTCACAGCTTTAACATTTAGTAAAAAACAATGGGTTTATAACAAAATACTCTTTTAGCTATATCACTTTTATACTGACCATGGTATTGAGCTTCAATTCCCAGCAGCATCATTACTAGACATTTTCTGCCACCTTTCTAAATCTGAAAAGCTTCCTACATTTAGTGAAGATTAGGTAATGCCACAAGCAATCAATAACAGCTATCAATTCCATACCTTGTTCAGAAGAACAAGTTGATTAAAAGTAAGTAAAAAGCATGGTTGAATATGCTTTAAAACTATCTGAAGGTAAGTCTTAGCAACAGCAGGGTTATGAATCAAACCAAGAATAGCTAGAATATTCTACGTTAGGTTTGACACTTTCTCCTTATCACACAGAAATAACAAAATCCAAAAGGAAGGTGCAGAGGCACAAGTGAAAAATATCACGTCAACCTCAACTTTGGTTTTTTTGGGCTTTACTTAGGTTGTGTCGAAGCCTTAGTGTTCTCTACAAGTAGTCCTTGTCTCTGGTTTTTCTTCCTTTCTGGATTTTTTCCTCTCAAACAACAGCTTTTAAAAAAATCTTTTTCGAAAATTAGAAAATATCTATTAGTTACCAGCAACATAAAAAAAAAAATATTGTGAAAGCAGCCATCACAATCTCAGCCACACACATACAAAGACAGGTAAGATTTCCTTTTTTAATGACCGCATTCAGTCTTCTGCATGTGTGCAGCCCTTAGTGCATATGCACTAATAACAGCCACATAAACCCAAACACATTTACACAAATATGATCTCAATTATTTAGGATATTACACACTAGTGAACTTCCAATCCCCTGATTCTGAATCTTGAATTTTGGCAAATGAACTGGCTTAGAAAAATTTATCTAGTCTTCTACACAGGGCACAAAAGAAAGTGTCTGGTGAGAGAGAGACTCTCACAGAAATTAATTCACCACACTCCCCGTTTTCTGACTCTATACCCATAGCCCAGGCCATTTCATATCTCTCTGCTAGAGCAACTCATTTCCCTCGCTACCAGTGGGGAGAGGCAGTGAAGTGGCCAATAATCTGAAAATGTGTTTAATCATGATTAAAGTAATGACAGAGAGGAAGATGAGATCCCCTTCTTCAGCATTCATCCGTGACTGCTGAATGTGGCCGCCTGCAATGCCCCTAGAACTCGCTCTGCTGCAGGTGAGGGGGCATCCGGGATGCCTTCACACTGCGTTGAAGTTCCTTGCCATCCACCCTCTTTGGGTATTTCAGTGCAATAGGAAAATGATGGGTAGCAACTCCCAGTTTAATGCAGCTTCCACAATAAACTTGCCAGTTCTTAAGAAGCAGAAGTGGCCAGGCAGTGGCCCTTTAAAATTTTGATCTATCTTAAGAATAGAATCATAGACCAGAAACTGTTCTTCAGCAAATGGAGGGCAAAAACCACCAGCTAAATTGCTGGAATAGCTGCCAGCTGATACTGTTCTTGGTTTTGGAGAATAAACTTCTGCAGCCATACAGATCCACAGAAAGTCAGAAGTCCCTTCATATAGGCTTCTTCTGTGCTGTATCATTTCTGAATCCGGAATTATTTATGTTCAGAAAGGTAAAGTTCACCTCTCTCCTTCTCAGAAAAAAATCAATATACGTGGGTAAACTAAAAGAGAATAAGGAAATTGCAATATATGATATGTAGTGAAAGGACTACTCCAAAACACTTTATTGGCTGCTATTTCAGCTCGTGGGTGAAATGAAATAATGCTTGATCACACTTGTCATACACTGGAGGGTCTGGCCCCAACAGTCTTATCCCACATTATAGCTCTATATAGAAACTCTTCTAATCTCTTGCAAATTGTGCTCAGTTTGGGGCCTTTTGTAGAATTTAAATGTATTCTATTGCTTTAGATGCTGTTTGAGCACAAGAAATGCTATGCAACATTTTGCAGCTTTGATAATACTGTAATTACCTTTGTGTGATCACTTCAGAAGAGATTTCCTTAGAGATGTACCAACTTTATGGTATTTCTGAGACTCCAATCTGGCTCAAAGTCACTACAGTAAAAATAATCCTAACTGGAATTGAAATTACAAAGACCAAGATGTGTAGAAAAGCATGTCAGAATTAGAAACAAATTTCCTTTTCTTTCCTTTTCTTTTTCTTGTTTGAGGTAGGTGTAAGGCAGGCAGGAAGAATTACTTCTTGCCTACAAAAAGAGTATAAAAATCAAGTCTCAAGCTAGTAGACAAATCGTTTACAGTTAAACAGCTTTCAAAAAATATTAAGTGTACATTATATCTATACCTTGACAAACTGATCATCAGCAGAGTCCTAGGTTACTGTGAGTTTTAGATCATATTGCCGACATTCTGAAATATATTTACAGTGAAAGCAATTTCTGCTGCAGTAGCATAGAGTGTGCTTCTGTGCTGCAGCATGTGACACTGGCTGATAATAAAGGAACATGGTGTGATACTGTGCTACTTCTACATCAATTTCAGTTGTTTTATTTAATTTTCAAATTAAAAATAGTATTTAAAAGAGAGAGAGTTCTAGATTAAGAAGTGATTACATTCTGGCACAAAGTTTTCTCAGTTGGACTTTACCAAACAAATAGGAAAATTAAGGAGATTTTGTGGAACTGTAAAATGATGATATCTGATGCAGTAAGTCTGATTGCTAGTGAAATAGACCAAAAATGCTGTGCCAAAAGCATTGTAAAATGTTTCTCGAGAGAGTGAATGTCTGCTAGGAGATTGGAGGATGTGATGAAGAAAGACTAAAGAAGGAGGGGAGAGAAAAAAGGAACTAATTTGATCCTGGATTTGAGTTTGGTTTTCATTAAATAAGTGATAAAATTCCGCTAAACTTAGTAGCTCCAGAGAAGATCTAGTAAGAGTGATATTTTAAATAACCAGATACTTCTAGCCGGGACAAAAAAACGTTCTACACTTTATCACCCTCTTTATTTTTCTGAATATCTGACTCCTCCTCTGTCTGTCATTTTCTCCACTACAAATCAACAAAGTGAAACCCTAAATCAACCCTCGCAAGACTGAAGGATACGATAGTTAACTTCCCTGATTATCCTACATTTAGAGGAGGAAAGAATCTGACAAATAATCCCCACTGCCATTGTGTGGCCCTTACAGTGTCCTGTGAGTCTGGGCAAGTTATTAGGTCAGACGCTAACTTCCTAAGTAGAAAAATGATGTGGTCGCCTTTGTCCTCTTTGCAGTAATGGCTGGAGTCAGTACTAATTAAGGCCCTGCGGCAGTGTGGTAGGAGAGAGGTCAGAGACTTCTTTCTGACACCTAAACAGTGCTCAGCTCAAAGGAACTGCCCCTAATCTGAAATGATGTGATGTAGAGCTGGCCTTTCAGCTTCACTGTATATTTAAAGGAAAATGACAGTTAATGACAGGGGTGTCAAAAATGAGCAGATGGAGAAGCTAAGGAAAACATAGCTCTATGGTAAAATTTACTCAGAGTTTGTCACTGTGCTTAGAATCAGAAGTTAGTGCAAAAACACAGAAGGTTTGTATACTTTTCCATCACTTTGCTGAAGTAAAAAAAAAAAGTTTGCCTTATGCATGACTCAGAGAAAGGCTGTTGACAAAGTAGGCTTATTGTGCCATCATTGTGCAAAAATTGGTACATGCATATCCCCCACAACCTACACTGCCTTCAGTTTTCTGTTATCAAAATAAAAAAATGAAAATAATAAGAAGAACGTTTAATCTCATTCTGTGGATTACTACTTTCTATTTTATCTTGAGGGGAGTAACCATTGCAGTAATTAATCTTCTAGTAATTTTCTTTCTCCCCTTCAGGCATGAAACTTGGGGGGGTGGGGGGTGGGGAAGCAATATTCAAAATAGAAATCAAGATTTATTGTCAGTCACAATAAACACCTGCACAGATTACTAATTACTACAAAACCATAAGGTCTGCTGGCATGAATCCTTTCCCATTCTCTCTTTTTATCCACTCCTAGCGACACACCTGCAAGACTTTAATTGATATATTTATCTCAGGAGTCCTTGTTTGCATTGCTTTCTAGCATCACCATTCATGATGCTATAGCTAAGGTCAGCATTTCCACTGTCGAGGCTCCCCTTCCTCCTTCCTTCTTTTTCTTCCTTCCCCTCCAGCACCCTTTTCCCAGACATTTTAGGGAAATTTGCTCTAGGCTAAAATTTGAGTAGTGAGGTCTAAATCCAGATTCATATGATTCTTTTAATCAAACTAGAAAAAGAAATGCTTTGCAATGTTTTAAAGTTATGTATGAAAAGAAAACCGAACAACATCATAAAAAAAATCCTCAAAAGTTTTTCAGACTCATATAGTTGAACTATATTTTTATAT
>NW_010395878.1:37318-47318 GCF_000710305.1 Buceros rhinoceros silvestris
TATATATTAAAATAATACAAATTTAGCAAATAATTGGCCCACCATAGGGAATTGTAGCATCTGGTATTTCCGTTGAAAGTCAAAAGGGACGAGATCCATAATGACTAAAAATGAGGTTTTCAAACTAGTACTGTAATCACTTCCTTAAAATTCACTAGTAAACATTCAGAACATGAATGTGAAGAAATTATCACATAGACTATAATAATGTAATTTCTGATCCCAAATGATGTATATTATTTAATATTGTGCTTTACAATTGTAAACATCTTCTATCCATATGTTCCAAAGGACTTCTTCAAATTATTTGTATACAGCTGTTCAATATTATTACCTTTTCTAAACTAGTTTAAATAATTAATAGAGTCAATGACATAGTAAATCTTCCATTACAGATAGAGAAGCTGACATCTATATATGTCTGTCTCTGTATGTGTAAAGCCAGGACAGAATCATTTCAGCCCATGGCTCTGCCTAAGATAGGAGGGGGGAAAGATAAGAAAACAAGGGGAAATTAAGGGAATTCAGTTTGCCTGCAGTTTGTCCTGTTCCAAGTGTCATCTGACAGAAACAGTTTAAGAAATATTTTTTTCTATGTGGGTTCTCCCTCCACAACCCAGCCCTCACTTCAGCAAGGTATTTAAAGACTGCACCACATTAATTCAGGGTACTGCTTTACATTTCTTGTGGAGGCAGTCCTGGCACAGCCTATCTAGGAGGAGAAGCATTTCTGTTCCCATCAGGACCTTTCCTCTCAAGGCCCATTAGAACTTGACTTAACACTCAACAGGTTGCTGTAACAACAAAGTAAGCCAACAACATCTCAACCAACCAACTAAACAATTCCACACACAGCCCCAACCCCTGCCCCACAAAACAAACAAACAAACACACACACAAATAAAAAACCAAACAACCCAAGAAAGTCAACTGGCTTTAATGCAACTCTTAAATTTTGCCTAGTCACTATATTCTAATTAAAAGATTGTGACCAGTGAGTACGTTACCCAGGTTTAGGCTAATTCAGATTAGCTTTTATTTTTATCATGTTTGGGAGAGAGTCATTGAAACCAAATCTTCTTCTATTGTCAGGACAATACGCCCAACACAGAGCCTTTTCTGTGGCATCCCACCTGGGCTAGGTAGCTACCAATGAACCCTGGGGTCAGTAAGTGTCATGCTGCCCATGGGCAATTATTGCACTGATTCATTGACAGATTATTCAAAGAGCTTGATCTCACGGTTACTTGTGGACCTCACTGGAAACATTAGCTGAAACCTCTGCAAGGAGAGGTTGACATGACTGCAAACTGAACTCCACTTCTGCCTTCTTTTTCAAACACTGTAGCTGACTCCTTCTTCCAATGAGCAGAGGTAACTACAGCAGAGTTTCACCATAAGGGTGCAAGCCCTTGTCTGCAAGGCACCTTTAGATGGGACATTACCCAACTTGAGTTTCCTGGGATTTATGTAGATTTCAGAAGAATTTCTTGGATTCCACACCCCCTGTACCTCTACCTGTCTGCCCAGCTACTCCAAGGCTGCAATGTATTTTGCATATTTTGTGTGTTATAAACTGGTTCGCATTAGGCACTGCAGCTCTCTTTGCAACCTGAGCTTGGATATACCTTACAAACAGCTGTTCTACTTCAAAACATACTGCTTAGAAACAGACTATTAGATAAATGTATTTTAAAATAGCCAGCTCCCAACACAAATCCAGCTTAGCTAAATTTCTGCCATTTCACGATTATCTAGACATGTCTATTTTCCTCTGACATCCTCATTCTGAGCGGGTTTTGGAGCCCAAGTCACACTTACCCTTTTCCTACTGTTCCTCCTGAGACACTCTTCATTATTAAACTCTGTAGGTATTCTTTGTTCTCCTGTGCTTACAGCTTAAGCCTGGTCTGCTGAAAACTAGATGTCTGGAAAACTTGCCAGAAGCGGGGCTGCTATGCCAGGGAAGCATGACTATATGCTTGACCTCCTCCTCTGTTCATTCCTTTAGCATCTGCTACTGGCGGCCATCAGGTTCCTATTACAAAACCATCTACCAGTGCCAGCACTGTCCCGTAACCAGAAGTATTAGCTGGTAAAGAACAATCTGAGCCCATTTTTTCCCCTTTCTGACTGTTTAGTCATATCTGTTGACTGAAAATCAACATATCCAAATGTTAAACCTCATCCCAGTAACCTGATGAACACACAGCTTCCACGAGTAATAGTGATCTTGAGAGCCATTCAGAATCCACTGAATGGCTAAATTCCATATTTAATTATAGAATATGAGCAGGAATCTAAATTTCCATGAGCTGGAACATAAATCTGGGATAAATTATTGTCCTCAATCTATAGTGCATGTATCCTTGTACTCTGAACTAGGTTGGCCATCTCTATACTGTGTTTCATTTCTGATACAGATATGACCCAAACCAGACAGGATTCTTCACAGAGAAGGGCATTTTATATGTTTCTTCTAAAACTGGATTTCGCTTCTCTTGCAAACAATGAGGTAAAATGTGGGAGACTGATGGAAGTTAAGAGCTCGTAGGAGACATACTAATTCATTTCTGGAAATGGGGAGCATTTAGAAATACATTATTCTCTTATGGATTAAATTCACTGCTTCACCAATTGCTACAGCAAAGCCTTATGCACCACCTAAAATCCATTTGAGCTGCATTTTGAGGGCTTAAGTGAGGCTTAAATAGATGCCTAGGTTTTATTCTAGTCTTCTGCAGAGGATGAATCTTACCCTTATGTGAACTAATCAGTTTTGATATTCTCTCCTCCATTTAAATCAGTGAATTATTAATCTTTATGTGTACAGTAACTTCTTGAGGCATATTTTATATGCAAATTTTTATTAACATCATATCAACATCTATAATACAGACTGAAATGCAGTATGAGTTACTGTGTAAGGGAACCTAGCCATTGTGACCTATCAAGTAAAAAATCTGATGAAATTTAAAAAAAATATATTATGCCCTTTAAAAACATATTTACATAATAGACTGTAATGGCTCAGAAAAAAAAAAACAAACCCTCTTATAGCATGTAAATAATGCATGTTTTTAGATTTGTCTAAATACATATGCACATGTATTTATATATAAACATGACAGGCTGCAAAGATACTAAATGAAATTGTTTGTATGGTCTTGTGCACTACAGGAGTGTTTTTAAACACTGAGAATAAAAAGATTTAAATGACTGATATACACCTTATATTCAAGCAAAGACCTGATTTCTTACTACTCCTGAAAAAAACAGCACATACACTTAATTTCAAATCGATATTCTTAGGCTTTCCAAAAATTTATTGTAGAAATTTTTAATTCAAGATCTTCTCAGTACCTGCATGTTGACTTACTACCCGCAGCAACACTAATCTACAGCAAGAGGAGATGGTAGCATTTACAGGTGAAAAATTCAGATTTAAGTCCTGACATAAATTTTAACTGGCAATAGATTTTGTGATTTGAGTTATAAAAGGTGGAAGATTGATGATTAATTTGAATGGATATTCTAAAAACGTTGACCTTGCAAAAGCTGTAAGTTTGTGAGAACATGTCTACTGCCTGTCACAGTGCTTCAACATCACTTGTGTCTCATCAAAGTTTATACTTCTAATTCAGAAACCTGGAAACACTGAAATGTGCATAGAGTTTACTTGAATGAGCAGTGACACAGAAGCCGCTATAAACTCTTAGTGAGCAGAAATTGTTTGCATATTAAAGCATTTGAAACCACCCTGCTTTTCTTTTTAGCAACTTCAACAAATATTCAGATCCTATGCCCTGTAGCAGGTAGCTAGATGATAGATCAGTAGACACACACGCAGACAGAAGAACCCACTGTGACTCAGTCTACGGTTTACACAAGATTCTCACAAAGGCACAAATGAATGCTTCCTATTGACTGTGAGTAAGTGCTGATGCGTCACCATAGCTATAGTCTGACAGGAACTTTGGAGCATTCTATGAAGACAAAACATCCACTCCTCCTATAGTTAATCCGCTGAAAGTCTTTGTATATGAAATAAAAATAATAGTGACAGTCAAGTATGAAAATGTCCATAATCATTGTAAATTTTAACTGTTGTGATCACAAACCTACCCCATGAAAACATAAGGTAACAATTTAGCCTTACATTACTACTCTCAGAGAAGAATACTACTCATAGGAAAGTAGTATGATGATTATAACATATTCTAAAAATGAGGTGCCTCAACTATACCACCCAAGGAGACCTTCCGGTGTGCTCTTTGCAACCGGTCTTGCCTATCCCGCATTGGCCTTTTCAGCCATCAGCGCGCTTGCAGTAAGCGTGGGTAAAGCCCTTCCCAAATCTTCGCCCGTGAAGCCAAGCCATGATGATTCTAAAAATAGAATGCTTGGGGATTCTTTTTTTTTATTTCTTTTTTTTTTTCCTAAAATGGAATATTTCCATATAAAGCTCTATGTGCAAAATTTTGGGCTCAGTTTCCATTGCTGAAATTATGCCGGTCTCACTTTAAAGTTAGTGAAAATGTGCATATTGATTTTAATTCTGAATGGAACACTGGGAGGTGCCAGGAAAGCAATAGCTTTAGTCTGCAAATAATAGTATCTAACAATAGGGGAGAAATGTAGTAAAAACAATGCTGAAATTGCAGGCAGTTTCTTATCTTTATGATCTGGAGAGCATGCCTCATTTTCATTTTCTCTCACACAAAGACAGATTGAATGTGTAAAGACAGTTTCTTACAGTCTGAAAAGAGGAACAAAAGGAAGCTATATTATAAATTAATATGAGAAGTCAAAGATTTGTTGACTCAAGCTGCATTAAGAAATATGTAATTTTGGACTTGCTTTTTAGGAAACTGCAGTCTCATCAAAATGTGTTTTATATAAAAAGCAATATTCAGGTTTTCGGTTTTGCCAGCATGCACAAAGATGAGACATGCTAAGGACATTAATTTTTGCTTGCTTATCTCACCTTGTGTCTACTTATATTCACAATGCCATGTTGCCATAATTGTTGAAAATTTGAAAACGCAAAGGAAAATGGGGAAAAGAAAATGAATATGAGAGACATTTTACTAAAGACTTCATTTGATTATTCAATTTTTAGAAATACTTGACGACAAACCTTCTGCATTATACAAAATATACTTTGCCAAGAAGTGAATCAAAATTATGATGTCACCACAAAGAATGCATTCAAATACATAAAAATATTTGGCTGGTTGTGTAAGAACTCAGAACTGAAATTCCACACGCTGTGTCTGTTATGAAGCTTACTTAGGTTTAGTCATTTCTTGGGTTTGCGGGGTTTGTGTTGTTATTTCCCAACCCCCTAATTATTAGTGATTGTATAGTTCCTGGAAGACTATATAAAAAAAAACTTTCATTCTATATGTAAAACTGCATATTCCTTCTGTATGTTCTGACTGCCCTCCAAATAATTACAGAGTGGAGACTTGGCTGTCATTCATGTGTATCTATTCCATTGTGTGTGAAGAGAAAAGGAAATGGTTGCCCATACATTAGCACATCACCCATGGCTAGTGCAATGACAAGATAGATTAGGATGTATATTAAATCTCACACATGACTGCCTTTCTGTATCAAGGTAAAAAATACTTGCTCTTACATACATTAGGGACTAGTGTTGGACTGACATCTACATTAATATTGACAGCATATCAACATTTTTTACATTAACTGAGTCAATAACTAGTCTAAACCTGGTAAAACTTAGATAACAAAAATGAAGAACATATCTAGCAAGCAGCATTAGATTCTTGTATCTAAGAAAAGAAAATTACCCCCCAAATACTACATTGCTTTTCTGAATTATCAATCCTACAGCAATATATCAACCAGTGTATACAGCTGTGACTTGGTAATCCAATCTCATTTGTCAAACAAGAATTCTAGTAGATAAGGAATGCTTCTAGGAAAAGAAAACCTTGCTCAGACAATAACATAAATATTATATACATAGGATGATTATAAAAAGCTGGATTAGCATCACTGAATTACTTCACCTCCTAAACATTACTTTCACAGACATGATGAAATTGTCAGGCAGTAATCCCACTTCCACAATAGCTGTTCGTGACAAATGCACACATAGCCTGCACAAATTCAAGACTATTTTCCTGTTTTGCAGGGGAGTTTCTTTGTATTTGCCATGTTAAGAAATATCTTTAAATCAAACCTGCTATGTAGGTTAGCTTAAGAAAGAGATTTCATCATTTACCTTTGCTGTAAAATCTCCAGCAAATAAGCAGTCATTTCTCAAACCAATGTCTTGGTTTCATTAATAATTTAATGTTGTTTTCCAATGATATCTAGCTATTTTATACTCTGGTCTTTGAAATATATTATCTCCCAAATGAAGCTCAAAACATACTATTAATGCTTTTAAGGTGCCCACACGTTTTATGAACATGCATGTGAGCGCTGGGAGATAAAAATGTTCATTCTCCCAGATTCACTGTGCTCACAGCGTTAGTGAAAGGGAATATGTTGGGAAATTAATACACAAAAACTTTTGGAAACAGCGTCCACTAGAATCAGTTATTGGTCCAAACTGATATGTAAATGGTTATTGTTTCAACGTTAGCAATTAGGTTGCCACAGTTGGAAGCATCCCAGTACATTATTACTCAGCGCAATCAAAAGCATGAGGCAGCTATGCAAAATTTTCGAGGTTTTAAACACACCAAGGTGCTACATTTCAAACAGCATTCATCTCAGAAGTCAGAGAAGCTTTTGTTTAACGATATTTATTACTAAAGGCTACCTTTTCCCTCTGTTTTAGTGTACTGTGGAAGCTGATGAGGGTTAAAGTGACATTCTCAGCAATATTTATCTCCAAATGATCCCATCTTTCATTTTTGCAAGTCCTTGAGAACCGTGATGAAACAGGCCATGAAAAACACAGGCTTACGGACATGAGCTCTTCCATCAGGCAGTACTATGGGTAAACAATGGGCAGAAAGAAGAGGCCTCTCTCTACTGTTCTGCTAATGCTCTTCTAGGCTCTTCTAGCTAAACATATAAAAGAAAAAGATGCAGAGAAATGCCTGGCACAGAATTGGAACTAGCACTCTAGTGCTTGAGATGTTGATAGTATTCAAGCTGATTAATTAATATCAGTGAAGTCCACTGAAAAAGGTTAAAAGAGCACTTTAACATGCAGTGATATTATCGTGATCATTAGGATGACATATTTCTGTCTTTGTTAATGTATCTTCTGTTATCAGCTCAATAAACTGACGTAGGAGTGCAATTTTTCATTACATTTTCATAAACAGACAGCAGAATTTGAGAAATTACTGTATAGAATAATTATGAGGCTTGTACTTTTACATTTTTTGCTCTGAAGCTTTTGATACCAAATCACAATAATGCCAATCTCCTTAGTTTAGAGTGGCTTCATATTCCTAGGTTGATGTATTAAGATCTTTGATCGGACTGCTTCAATGTGAAGAGATATGGGTGACTGTAGGTAGTAAGCTTAATTTATTAAATAATTGGATATTAATCGGTTTGTCAAATTTCATAGCCATTTTAATAAAAGCTAAACCTTCCTGACGATTATCCTTCTGAGCTAAAACACGCTGTAACATGGCAGAAAGGATACTTAAGTGCTATTACAGAAGACATCTTTTGTTCTAAATTTTATTCCTAAATGATGCCCCACTTATAATATTTTCAATTCGCAGAGTCCACATGTGGCCACATTCTAGGATTGCCAGACACAGTGCACATTTCAGAAAGCTAAACCTCATAAATCTCCAGAAATTCCTCATATCTATTATGTTTACCTTCTGCTGCTGATGAGCCTGTTGGGCTCTGTACAGAGGAAATTACAAGCGCTCCAGAAGATTTGGCAAGAAGATGCTAGAAGAAATAATGGGCAAAAAAAAATTCTTAACTGAAACATCACATCCAGCTTTGGCTACCATTTACATATTTGAGATTACAGCTAGTAAAATGGAAATTCCATTGAAATTGAATAAATTGTTTTCAAAAATCTCTATCTGATTAGTGTTAGTGTTAAGCTACATTCAGTGTAACTCACGGAACTCAGCTGAAGTCTAGCATTCATACTGGAAATCAGTTTGTTTATACACTTTTCCAGTTAAGAACAAAAGGCAGTTGTGTCCTAGAGCTTTTTTTTGCCTATCTTCTTCTGCTCATTTCTATTAATCTATATTATGTTCGAAGACTGTTGTAACAGCTGCTAACTAGTACGGAAATGCCAGCAGAAATATTTTATGGTCACACGTTTAAATACCACTGGAAATTTGTTTATGCTTAATGCCAACTGAAATGCTTATGTTCTAGGCATATTTTGCATAGTGATCAAAAATTAGTAGTTCAAAAATCTCCCCACTTGAACCATGACAGGGCCGAGGGCCAAAGAAAATTTAATGAAAGGAAATCACGGCAAGAAAATGAAGCTGCAAGCTTTAAAATTTGTCTGCTAAATACAAGAATTGCTAACTGTGTTGCACATCCACACATGCATCCTGGCACAACCACAAACAACTGTGAAAAAAATATCTGGGGTTTAGAAATGCCATTGAAAAGAATGGAAAATCCTGAAATTATTGGCACAAATAATGCATTGATGTGCTCTCTCCCAAATCACTGTCCTCCCTGACAGCAGGAGGGGTGGAAAGGGCTCAAATTCCACCTGGGCTACTGACTGCCCCGAAGGACAAGGTCACAGGTGGGGATATTTTTCAGAAACTTGCATGGAAACCAAATTGGTTGCTCCCATCTCTACCCACAGGGGTGAAAGTTACAGCGAGTCTTTCTGACAAAGGTGAAGTGCAGAAACACTTTGGATTATGTATGAACTGTATGACCATACACCCTCCAAAAGCAAATCAGAAGAAAGAACAATCAGATTTTGGAAACTAAACAAAAGTCTGCTCTTAATCTGGTGTCTTAACCAGCTTCACAACCTTAGAGCATTCCTAGAACAATCAGATTTTGGAAACTAAACAAAAGTCTGCTCTTAATCTGGTGTCTTAACCAGCTTCACAACCTTAGACCATTCCAGCTTTGAAATCACCCAAGTCCTTCTAGTGGTGCAGAAATACACAGTAAACTGGTAATCTGTGATACTGAAAAACAAAATGTTTATCAAACCAATATATAAAAGTCACATCTGACACAGTTGAAAGTAAAGTCCATTGCTTTAATGCAATTAGAACAAAGAATATGGCCTTGGTCTTTTTTTTAACTCAATGATCTCACAAGATGCTATTGCCAATTATTGTAAATAAACCTGTATATCTTGAATTTTGTCATTACTAACTGCTGCCCAGTGTTAATTATGCCCACTAAACAATACACAAAATTTTAATAACATTCACTCTTATCTCAGTGAAAATCACTTCAGCGCCTTTGTAACCTTTAGTCCCAAATACTTTCAGAATTGTTTGGCATTGTGTCAGGACAGAGCTTGAGAAGGCTAGATAAGAGCCAACAGTTAAAAGAGAGTTTTTTATTTTCCATTCTAATGAATAAAAACTGCTAAACTAAGGAGTGTTAGCAAGGGACTTATAAAAGATATGGCATAGGTTATTAAAACACTATCCTTATTACAAGAATTTTTCCTCACTGATATCATTTGGTTTATTGAATGAGTTAACCTCTTTTTTCTCCAGCTTTTTTTCTTCTCTTCCCCCTTCCCCCATCCTCCCCTTCTTGCAAATGCCTAAAAATAAGAAGCTGACAACTGATTGTATGAGAGATTATTGGTAAAATGCATTAGACATGCAGTGTGCAGTCCTACACTTCAACATACTACCAGAGAAACAAGATCTCGCAAGGTCACGTCCTGGTGTGGCACGGGCAGGAAGCCTTCCCTGCGACTCAAAATGGTGAGGAGCAGGAAGGACGTGCATGGAGTGGGTAAAGCCTTGTGTTCACCATCCACAGGCAACAGCAAAGCTGAAATCCCCAGTGGCTACTAGCGTAC
>NW_010395878.1:49818-56325 GCF_000710305.1 Buceros rhinoceros silvestris
TACATTTTCTATAAACAAAAATGTTTCTCTTAATTATATGTTAGATACACTAAAATGTTAAGTAACATAATTTGAAGTTTAACCTAATTCAGAACAGACACCATGATGCGAAACTTTTTCAAAAACCATTTACTGTGACCCGCAACAAACTTTTGTTAAAAAAAAAAATCTTTTCACAAGCATTGCTGACTCTGATTTCTGCCCATAGCATGTAACAGGATCCTTTTAAATTCTGATTTTTTCAATGGAAAACTTTTACAACTTCCAAACATATTCTGTTACAGTAGTTTATTTTTAAAAAACATATTTTGCTTAAACTAAGGTACTTCCATTTCACAGGCAGAAAAAATATATTCCAAAAATAAGAATGGCAATGTACTGCAAAAGCAATCACTTCATTGGTAAGAGTTCAGTACAACTCTAAAAGACTTTCTAATACATTACTCTGAGCTGCTTTTTCCTTCAGATATCAAATGGTACAGGTGGTATTTATTTGGACTGAGATTAGTTAGATTATGGCTGGTATCCTGAAATTCTTGCAGACAATAATTTCTGTACCGGATCAAACATGTTGATTTCAACATTTCTCTACCCCTCATTCCCCCTCCATCTTCCCCACCCCTATTTTAACATCTGAAAGTAGTTACTAACAAACTGGTAGGTGAATCTTTCCAACCCTATGGAGAAATGACACGTCTAGCATATTTTTGCAAACTCCTACAGGCTCCTTTTTTCTCTTCTCCCTTCTTTTTTTGTGTCAGCTTGATGTGGTGAATTAAATGCCAATCAACGGAAAAGTTACAAGCCTGTGACTGTATTTCCCCCCACTCTTCCCTAAGCCACAGTGAGAAAGAAAATGTCAGCGCAAGCACCTGTATGTTATGGATCATCACCTGGGTAAACAAACATCATAATTAGCCTCAAAACTCTCAAAAAAGTTCAAAGGGATAGATTCGTGAGTACCTTGAGCTCTCTATCCTTTCCTCTAATGCCTACATATAAAAAATGTACCTAAGCCTTGACCTATACATGAGCAAGGGGTTTGTGTTGCCAGTCAAGACAGCACCTTCTGCCATAACGTGCAAAAAGGAAAAGGCAATCTAGATTACCTTCTCCACCGCCTCAGATACATAGATTTCCTTAAGGCCACAGAAAAAAGGGGTGGAAAGGATTTTCACAATGTAACACACAAAACCACTTTCTAGAACGGGAGGTGAAATCAAACTTCTTTTGTTTTCTTATGTAAATCAATTAACCGTTTAGACCATTAGTATGCAAACGATGATATTTCTAGAATTTAATCCCATGTTTATTAATAAAGCAGACAGGTCAACTCAAAAAATAGCCTGCCTCTTTGCAATGCAAACAGAGCTTTCCTTTCCATACAGTGTATCTGGAGCGGATTCCTACACCAGTTGGTCCATAAAAATTACATTAATATAAAGGAGAAAGAAGAATGTGAAAGCCTCATTTCCTTTTGTCTAAATCCAGCACTGTCTAGTGCAGAATATTGTTCCTTGTAACTTGGATGTGTAAAGAACGGCAGGCTCTGCCTTTCAGCTTGCCTCATCAGCTGTGAGTTTTAATCTGAAGCAGTTTTGCATTAAACTTACTTTTTGCCGGCCCATCCTCACAAATGTTGCACCACCTAAAGCATTCAGCCACTACTCTGCCCTCAAGCTAGCCAAGCATATCAAGTGTGCCTGCAACACTCACAGCCTAATGAACAATGCACAAAAACAAAAGTAACAGCAAGACTCCTATTATCTGATCTTCCGTAAAACACAAAAACTGCCTTCTCTGGTACAGAGGAAGTGCCAGTAAGCCTGCAGGTGTGAGCCAGTTAAAAGAAAAGGCTTTGGCTAAATAGATTCTTTGACTGCCAGGGATTAGAGTCATGGCACCAGTGGTAACACACATCTTTTCCTTTAATTTACAAAATTTTCTCACGAGTTTGCAAGAGTTCACCCCATCAGGGGCTTTCTGAGGCCATTGAAACGTCTTAAGTTTTAATTAAGTTGGAGTTGTCAGAAGAAAGCTTTTTTGGCGCAGAGTCAGGGTCATTAATTACTGCTATCTTTGTTTCTTTCAGAAAAAAAGAACTCTACTGACTTGTCGGGTTACTTATACAGCCTACATTTTCTATGCTGCAGTCCTTATTCACCTCTTTGATTAAGCAGTTTACCAATTACTTCCATCAATGTGATTTACAAATCCTACGGGTGATCTTAACTTCAGAAGCTTTTCTCTCTGCTGATCTGAGGTACAGTAGTAATGAAAGCACCATTACAGTTAGAACCAAAAAACATTTTAAAATTCTACATTTTTACATCCTAAATGGTATTTGAATCACATTCCAGATTTTATCATTTCATACCTACCCTCTCACATGCTTGTAGCTGGATTGTCAGTTATTAGGAGACACAAGCCATACTGAATAAAACTAAGCAGAATAAACATAATTTCCTCACTATCTTGCAATTGCAGGTTAAAAGTTCATGTTTTCTATCAATCAAATAAATACCTGCAAACAAGCTAGCATGTAAATTACAGGACATGGTATATGCATTTGGTAACAGCAGAAACGTTATTTCTACGTGCTGTTTACCAAAAACTGAAAAACTCAAAAATAATTAACTAGAATTGTTACCCCATAACTGGACTAAGTAAAGGCTAATTTGTAGGCTTCATTTCTACCAGATGCATTCACATCATTGAAAAAAAAAAAAAACCAACAACCACCTTAACTGGCACTAATTTGCTGCTTCATCAGAGTTTGAGATATGGAGAATGAACTGTCTCCCTCATTACTGGAGAAAATGGCCTTGAGGCGCAGTGTGAAAAATAATACTATATAGCAATATGTTATATATCCATTCCATAGATAAAGTGAAGATTTTGATTTCCAAGCCTGTCCATTCTTTGCCTCTGGTGATCACTAACTTCACAATGCATACACAATTAACATACATTCCTCTAAAAAAAATACACGACCGTTTGATAGTCATGTATTTTCAGCTACTCGGTAAATTACTGGGTTTATACAAAGAATTTTGCACAAATACCATTTCTATTATTAGAAAGCTTGATAACAATGTATCTTTCTAAACACACCACTTGTTCATTTAAATTAAGTTTGTTTTATAAAAAATCTCAAATTCCTTGAAGACTGCAAAAGGCCTATGTTAAACTACATGATTTTTACTGGTTTTAATAAAAAATACCGGGAAAAGAGCATTTTTTCAGAATGCCTGACTTAGATTTCTGATTGATAGAGTATACTTTACCATTTTGAGCTACTCAGCTCAGCAACTGGTTGCTCAGAGACTGCAAGACTTGAAATGTCTGTGGCATAATATAAATTATTTTGATCCACCCTTGGGTATTTACTTAATTTCTCAGCCATTTCTTATACTTCACATAAAATGGCAGAAGTGAGATAGAAATTATTAAAAACCTAGGAACTCTACCAGGAACGTCAACCATCTCAGGAAGTTCAGATACCTGCAACAGAAGCAATCTGCTGTTAAATAAACTTCTTTGCTGCTATGCATTATATTTCTGTCTGTTACCTCTGTTTCCTAAATCCAGCATCAAAAATAACAATGCCATAGAAATTATGGCAGCCGTTTATTTCATAAAATATTGAAAACTGATACTCCACAGAGATCACAAAACTGTGTTGAAACTTTCCATAAAATAGCTCTCGCTTTATTTGTGCCCTTTTATTTGTAACAATTTTATTGTGGCGCTCATTGCCAAAGCATCACGGAATCACATCAATCTTTGCTACTGTTTTCATTTTTTTTACCTTAGCTAAGATCATCTCTATTACCAAAATGAGTTCAGCCAATTTACTTATGACTACAGCATGAATCTATAAAGGGATACATAGCTGTCAACATATCCCTGAATTCTTTCCTTCCACATACAATCACCAACTTGGTCAGTGTATACCTGCAACTTGTTACTGAAGTGTTCTTGAAGCGGGAGAAGCAAACCTCGGGACATGGTCTCCCACCTTTATATTTTTCAGGCTGCAGCTACGACCAGTGTGAGTTATGGTACCTGCACTTACAGCTCTGAGAATGGATACTATAGAACTTTGGGTTGTTTTCTCTCTCCGCTGGTAAAGACTTTACCCAGCCTTTTCAGAATTTCAGCTTACTTTTCATATTTTTCTTCTGTAGTTGAACAATACGTTTAAAATCCATCTCTCTTTAAATAAATACACAGATAAGAAAGGACCTACCAGGCCGGCAGTGTCAAAAAGCACTTTAGAGGCTTACATGTTTTATTCTACAATTAAATGTGCAATTCTAGCCCTTTTTACTGTGGTGAGAAATGGGAAACTTTAACAACCCAGTTTTGATCTTAAATGCTGTGCGTGTGTACCAGCATATATATTTTAAAAATTGGAAACCTTTACAAGAACAAGTATATCAAAAACTGTTTTAAACTGTTTTAACAAGATGCACATTCAATGGAGGAGGTGGAGACTCAAGCTTTGTAAACTCATTAACAAAAATGTAGCACAAGTACTGTGATAAAAATGAAGAGTTTATACATGTTTCTGAATAATCATTTCAACGTCTACTTTTCAATCCAGGCTTAGTCCTTTATTTATAACCCTTAAGTTGGCTGTTTGTTAGAGAAAACAAGCAACTACTACTTTGTTCAGTGTTACTTAGAAATAACACATTATGCTCTTGCAATTTTGGTCCTTTGTATGATTTTAGCTTGGTACATATAAATACATAACCAGGCTACTTGACCTGAAGAGTCTGTCTTAGTAAGTGCATTGCTAATATGCCTAAGGAAGGACAAAAAAAAAAACCAAAACCCAACATGATAAAGTGCCATTACACTATTAGAACCTCCTAAATCTGATATTTACTTCATGATGAAATCCTATTTCTGTTCTTCATCAAGCAACAGGTTATAAGACACTGAGACAGGCTCATTCACCAGTAGCGAAAATGGTTAGTGTTAAGAGAGCATTCAGCTGTATTGGCATCTTCACTGAAGGCCAACAAACGAGTATCTTGCCATGCTGATATTGTGAGATACTTTTATAAAGTAAAAGAGAGAGCAGTAGATCCTTTCATTTCAATAAAAATTAATTTTCAATTATATTAGTGTCTAGGTATCTTTGCTAGTTCCTTCTGTAACAGAAACATTACTGAAATACACATTTCTCCATTTTGTTTTCTTACTGTTATGTCAATACACGTATTTATATTCTGCAGTAGCTGGTGCAAAGTGAAAAACTATAATGGATAATACCTACATATTCGCAATTCTGTGAAGGGCATGGGCAAAGTAGATATGCTTATCTAGCAACCTGGGATCTCACCTCACTGTTTGTATTAGCTTTAGGTAATAAACATGCTTCTGGATATAAGACAGAGCATTGGTAAAAAAGCCCAGGCAAAGGACCCAGTTGGTTTTCTAGAATCCCTAAAACCAGGGAAACAGGCTCGATACGCATCACAAGGTCTGCAGCACCCACACATGCATGGAGCAACAGCTGTACTTATCAAAGGGCAATTAGCAACTGCTCCATCCTTCTGAACGCTACTACAGGAGCCAGTGCTCGGAAGGACAGTATTCCCTGTATTTCTGCTTCTGCCAAAGACAGCCCTCTTCCAGGAAAGTGGACTTAGGTAAAAAGATAAGTCACCTATGCAAACTGCAGACTAAATTATCAAGTGTCACTCCCTGACTACATTAAAGTGGGGCACACATATTAGTGTGTGTATATATATATATTTACACACATATATAATGTGAATTATGACTGATTGGTCAAAATATATTCAGGCTGTAAATGTCCCAAAATCTAAATGTACAGGTAAGGACAAGCATGTTTTAAAATGTTCTTTTCTTCTGGGTAGTCTTTTTTCATCTACTATCTCAGGGAAAGAAAACTAACACACCCTACGCAGATCACCTTGCAATGAATTGAACCACTTGGGCTGTGGCCAGTTTATTATGGTTAGTTAGTAAATGTGAAGATGTCATGGTTAACAAAATATATGACCCAGAAAAAAATGAAATTAAGGTGTTTGATGTGCAAAGATACTTGGTTACACAATAACTACACTTCATTTTACTTGCCTTGAACGGAAACATGAAAATTAAAGCTGAAAAAGACAGCAGCGTTCATCCATCTGTGCAGAATGACTTCCTATTAGATGCTTCAAAATTCATTGTCCAGTCTCATTTCACTATGAGAAAGCTTCCAATTACTACACCTATTCATATCTATTATTGTTTTATGACTTGCTTAAAGCTGGGTGCAGTATTATATCTTACCATAGTCTGTACAAGGGGTCTATCCCATTTCTGTCCTATGACATGATGCAAGCAAGAACAGAACTGTTGGGGAGGGGGGCCAGTTTGTTGTTGTATCATATTGCAAACTCATACCCAGTTTGCTGCTCACTCTCTCACCCCTAGGCTTGTTTTCAGCATTGATTCTTTACAAGCATCTTCCTCCTGCTG
>NW_010395878.1:56477-58837 GCF_000710305.1 Buceros rhinoceros silvestris
TGTTTTGCCTTATTATTTCAGCAGATATATCAGATTCCATTTGCCAGGCTGAATCCCATTTTGTGATTTCCTGTCCATATTTCTAACCTGTCCTCACTTCTTTTTATATCTTCACACTCCGTTCTCAGTGGTGTTGGCAACACCTCTCAGTTTTCGTATGACCTGCAGACTTAATGAATGATCTGTTTACCTCCCCTTCCTTAATCACATGATAAACAAATTAAGCCTTTCACTCACACCTGCAGAGCACCTCTGGATGCCTTACTCTATCCCCAAAACACAGCTTGCATTCCTGAAACCAACTGGAAAGTTCATCTGCCAATATGGGCACATTCAGATTCATCTCAACTGTCCAAAACCTTTTGCAAAATCTCTACCTATCCCTTCATTTAAGCAAAGATCTATGAAATTACTTATTTTTCTATTAAATCACAGTTTCAAAATATTTTTGCCTGATTTTCTGCACTTAAATTCATTTATTCCCCTCACTATGTTATATCCTTTGGAAACTGCATTCCTGTGTTTCTTCAGGAGTGGTTCAACGTTCAGGACCCACGTTCTCCTCCATGTTTCTGAGATAAGCTGGAAAAATTGGAGGGATTTCCACTAGATGGCATGATCCCTCCTTCTTCCTAAACCCTTAGAAGCCCCTAAGTGCACCCTCTTGGGACCAAGTGTTGGGAAGAATAAGCAGGAGAGCCAAATCAGAATATCCACCCAAGAAGCCTGTGGGAAAGCAAGACCAGAAGTCCACTTCTGCTATTTTATCTGCATGCTCTTTTTTTTTTTCCCCATACTGTGTGAGTTTGTGCGTAATTCAGGAGCAAACTATCATCAAGAGTCTTTGAATCACGGTTCCATTTTACTCATCTTCACATGAGGCAGCCAGCAGGGCCTGGCAACAGGAAGAAGGCAAGTAGCACCTGCCTGCGTGTTCATGGCCTTCAGGAAACGCCCTTGGGCTTAGCAAGTGGAGACACGAGAAAATATGGAGTAAAACCTTCAGCATCAGAGTAATAATGTTCATTATCTTATCTCTTAATCATTATTATTATTACTTCAAATAGACTACAAATTTTTATGCAGTCATGAAGATAATAGAGAAGGAAGAAAAAAAAAAAACCCCAAACCTGTATTCCTACTGTTGTTATTCTTCAAAATGCTTCACTTTTAGGTCATCTCCAACTAAGACATATCAAGTTGAAAGTTAAATTGTTTTGGGGTACAGATGGTTTCTTGTGGCTTCAGTACAGTGCCTATCACACCACCAGGCCTTATAAACAACAATGGGCAGCCCTATGGTAATTACCAGAATTACTCTTTTTTTCTTTTATTAAAGATTTGTATTAGATTGGCTTTTTCCCAATCCTCTATTGTACTTCAGTTTTCAAAAATAATTACTAACAAATATGTAAATTCGTTATCTATGTCTCTTTAAACCACACTACGCTTATCATCCAGACCTGCTGATTTGCATTTATTCCATTTTTTCTAAGTATTGCCTTACTCTTTTTTCATCAAAAACTACTTTGCAAAGGTCTTAATTACTTGATCTATTATGTCCTTAGTCCTTTTGTTTTTCTTGTCAAAGACTGATTTTGAAAGTAGCTCAGTGCATCAGCCATTTCAGAGCCAGCTTTTATTTTGTCACCCTCTTCATTTATTATTGAGCTTACTTTTTCATTCCATTATTTTCTTTTTTTCTCTGATATATTTGAAATGCTATTCTTATTTCCCATGGCTCCTTTGACTAGTGCTAACTCATTCTGCTTTTACATTTCTTTTAACTTTTCCAAGTCTTAAAAGAGTTTTAATTTTCCTGGTTGTTTCCTTTCATTTTTTCCCTGGGAGCTCTCTGTTATCTAGAGATTTTTGAGCAGCCCCTGGTGAAACTAGAATGGTGATTTCTTATCCCTATATTTTCATATTCTTTAGAACTATAGTTTATTGCCTTTTAGAGAGAGGAGCTACTGCTGGAAAAATTAACTGGGAATTACATGACTCCTAGTTTCAACTGTGAATGGCTGTAAAACATAACAAACAAGCTGAGAATCCTATGACTCAGTTTGTCCATCAGTAAAGCCTGTGTGTCATCTATGTCTTAAGAGGATTGTGATAACACTTGTTTAATATAATTACATCCTCTGACTTTCTCAGAGTCAAACCGAGGCAAACATGGAGACTGTTATGATTTCATAGGGTTCTACAATTTTTAAGTTCCTGAAGGGGACAAATAGGCTGAATTCCTTCCTCCTTTTCACACTCCAATACCTTGAAGCACATACAAAATGAGTCTAGCTCAAAGTAAAAGACAAAGTTTTCTTGAGTTATTACATAGGAATATATTTTAAACACTCTTT
>NW_010395878.1:58913-72889 GCF_000710305.1 Buceros rhinoceros silvestris
ACTCTTTCGTGTACATTCAATGTGATTTTCTATCTAATTAGCTGTGGTTGGCTGCAAAATATCCAAATACCTAGCATGGTTAGCTATTTCCTCTTTTTACAGAACTCAAAAAAGACGTTGCTTTAGATTTGGTGTGTTTTACAATTCTACTGTCCTTATGGCTAGAAAAATAATATCCTTGCAAAATTCCACCCATTGGAATTCAGTGTTCTTGGGATAACTGAAAAATTATTACTTGAAAGGCTATGAAAATAAATTGAGACCAGTAGTGGAAAACAAAATTGGCATTCACAGCCCTGAATTATAAAGTAAACAATAAAACCTCTTTGCTAAATAATTTGACAAATTTCTAGCTTTGTTGGCACTACTGAACTGCTTAAATGTGGGCATGAGTACAACAGAGTGACTGACACAACATCTTTATGGAAGAGG
Source organism: Buceros rhinoceros silvestris (assembly GCF_000710305.1). Taxonomy (NCBI): domain Eukaryota; kingdom Metazoa; phylum Chordata; class Aves; order Bucerotiformes; family Bucerotidae; genus Buceros; species Buceros rhinoceros. Next base: position 59,346 of record NW_010395878.1, read on the forward strand.
AAAATACAACGGGACCATAAATCTTGTGTTTTAATAAGAACGTTAGTCAAGAACAGTAGAAGTAGTCTAATTAATCAAGTCAGTTCTTTCCTACTTTCATCTCTTCATTCTCTCAACCCCCTGCTTTGAAAGGAAAATAAAGCTGAAATTGAAAATTTAAATGCCAATTTTAAATTTATGGATATCCAAATTCCATATGTTCAAACAAACCCCAATGAAATTAGTATACTCCAGTGAAAATAAATGCCCTGATCACCTTTCCCCTCTTGAGCTCTCTGCTTTTCCAGGTGGCTGCAGTGAGATCTCTTGCAATAATGGAGTACTCCAATCTTTGATACTTAATTGTACTGGATTACTGTTTGGCAATAAACCAACTGGTTGGCCTGGGGACAGATCATTTTATTTAACAGCTCATCACCAGAACCTCACCAGCATGCAAATAGAAATCACCATTCTGCTGCTGCCAAAAAACTGTAAGAACACAGGAGGCAAATCACATCTGGGAGACACTCATCTAATGACATACACAGGTAAGTGACCACTTAAAAAATTAAGAACAAAAGGCCTAAAAGCACTGAAAAACTTGAAGCGATGAAAACCTGAAAATCTACAGCAACGAGACACTTTTATCTAAAGGGAAAATCAACTAAATTCAAAACAAGTAGGTTTTTTTCATGGTTAATTACCATTTCACTTACAATAACTTGTTACATATTGTTTGTGTAATTTAGGCTTGAGGAAGGAATATGAGAAGAGTCCTGCTCCAAAAAAGCTTCACGGAAATAATTTATGAGAGCTCAGAGATAAGAGCCTTTAGATTTGACATTTTGATTTCTATAATAAATTGTTTTATTTAAAAAGTAAAACATCATGTAAATTAATTCATCCCTCAAGCAACATGTAGAAAAGCCTCAGACATGTTTCAACGAATGTTCAGTCTTCAACTATGTTCATTATATTGTTCTACTATGATAATAAGTGCTCTGTAAATCAATAAGTAAAACTACACAGTGCCCAATTTAGAAATGCAGTTTCCGTCTCCTCTCACCCTTAGCAGAAGTAAATGGCATTAGTACTGTTGTGTCCTCTCCTCTGCTGTGACTGCATTTTGTATGTCTGGTTATGAACGACATACAGCAGGGCGGTAAAAAGTTATATGGGATATGCAGCAAATAACAATTCACAAGGAAGGAGAAAAACAGGTATCAAAAGTTATTTTTTCCGTCTTCAAGGAAACATGGTGAGGTGAGGAAAAGAAACTAAAATCTATCAACCAGGAGAATTCCATTTCTTTCTCCTTTCTTCTTCTCCCTCTCCAAATTAGCAGTCCATTTCTTTACTCCTAAATGAAATTTATTATTGGGCTTCTCGGAAAAAACCCCCCGTGTCTCTGATCTTTTTTTTTTTTTTTAATGTCTCTCCACACAAACTTTTTGTCTTGTTTTATTTTCAAGCTGCAAAGGCCCAGTTGAGAAAGATGGTTTGAATACTGCAGACCCAGTGAGGAAGAAGATTATTTCTTTCTTGCCACAAAGATTACCAGAGGTACAAAATAGATAGGGTCAGCCTGGCTTTTTTGACCTTCCATCTCATGCTAGTCTTCCCTTTTCACAGGTGCTGCTTATTGCAAGGTCAATAGGGATTTTTTCCTTAAGTACCAGGTAGACTTCAGATTGAAGGTGCTCACCTCAAGAAGTGGACTTTAAAACACAAAAATGAGTTTGTAATACAAACATTAAAATAAAAATTTCAAATGTAAGCAAATACTGTCCATACAGTTTACTGCAGCTTTTCCTTAATCAGGAGGTTTGTAGAAGAGCCTGACACATACATATCACAAGCATACATAAGGGGGAACAGCTTAATATGTTTGCAGCTGTGGAATTTCTGTAGAACATGCTGCACTAACATAGTAGCAAACAGTATCAGGTGAAAACAGCAACCATGTGATAAAACATATCTGTATATTGTCATGTGCATAAACACAGAAACAGGTGTATAGGCAGATGTATGAACAAACACAAAGTAAATGCTACAACACATGGCATGTCCTGATATTCCACTTAATGTCTTAAACTTGACCATGTTAAATATGATAGTTATTTTTCCACCCAGTCAAAATAAAAAGCTGAAATGATAGGCTGCAGAAAGAAGCACCTATTGAAAGTTTGTAGATGTGTCCCTAAACAAATAGAATCATTGAATCATAGAACAGAATCATAGAATACTTACGGTTGGAAAAGGCCTTTAAGATCATCACATCCAACCATTAACATAGCACTGCCAATTCACCACTAAACAATGTCCCCAGGCACTACATTTACACATCTTTTCAATACCTCCAGGGATGGTGACTCCACCACTTACTTCCTTTCCAGTGCTTGACAAACCTTTTGGTGAAGAAATTTTTCCTGATATCCAGCCAAACCTCCCCTGGCACAATTTGAGGCCATTTCCTCTCATTCTATCACTTATCTGGGAGCAGAGACAGACCCCAACACCTCACTACAACCTCCTTTCAGGTAGTTGTACAGAGTGATAAATTTTCCCCTCAGCCTTCTTTTTCCTAGGCTAAACAGCCCCAGTTCCCTCAGACTCATAAGACTTGTGCTCTAGACTCTTTTATAAATCTGTGCTGACTAGGCCTGATCACCTGGTTGTCCAGTACGTGCCATGTGATGGCACCCAGGATGATCTGCTCCATAACCTTTCCTGGCACGGAGGTCAGACTGATAGGCCAGTAGTTCCCTGGATCTTCCTTCCAGTCCTTCTTGTAGGTGGGTGTCACATTTGCTAACCTCCAGTCAACTGGGACATCCCCCATTAGCCAGGACTGCTGGTAAATGATGGAAAGTGATGGCTTGGTGAGCACTTCTGCCAGCTTCCTCAGTACCCTTTGGTGAATCCCATGCAGCCCCATAGACTCAAAGCGGTGTAATAGGTCACTGTCCATTTCCTCTTGGATTATGCGGGCTTCAATCTGCACCTGTTTCCTGTTGTCCAGCTCAGGGGGCTGGGCAGTCAGAGAACAACTAGTCTTACTGTTAAAGACTGAGGCAAAGGCTCTCTGTTCAGTCATGACAGTTTTCTTCTCCACTGGCTCATCTTACAGTGCATGGAGACGACCTGCTCCTGTGCCTTTAGGAGTTCCTTCTTGAAGGACATCCAGCCTTCCTGGACTCCTTTGCCCTTCAGGGCTGCCTCCTAAGGGACTCCGTCTACAGGAGTAGTCTCCTAAACAGGCCAAAATCTGCCCTCCGGAAGACTAAGGTGGCAGTTCTGCTGACTCCCACTTCTTACTTCCTCAAGAATTGAAAACCTACCATCTCAGGATTACTATGTCCAAGATGGCTTCCAGCCTTCACATCACCCGCAAGTCCTTCTCTGTTCACAGAGGTCCAGCAGGTCGCCTTCCCTAGGTTGGCTCACTCACCAGCTCTGTTAACGAGTTGTCTTCCACACCCTCCAGGCACCTCCTGGACTGGTTCCTCTCTGCTGTATTGTATTTCCAGCAGACATCTGGTAAGTTGAAGTCCATCATGAGAACAAGTGGTAGTGATTGTGGGAATTCTCCCATCTGCTTATAGAATATTTCACCTTCTTCTTGATCCTGGCTGGGCCATCTGTAGAAGACTCCCACCAAGATTATCTGCCTGGTGGGCTTCTCCCTGATTCTTATCCATAAACACTCAACCCTATCACCATCATTACACTCAAGACAATCAAAACACTCCCTAACACACAGGGCCACTCCACTGCCTCTCCGTCTCTCTGCATGTCTATGATAAAAGCAATACTGGGGCAATGGTCAGGATCACTGAGCAGAATCTTGCATAGAGAAATATAAAAATGCAGTAAAAAACCTGCCTTTTGGCACTACCAGTAGGCAGACCATAAAGATGATAGCTATTTTCTACAAATAAATCTAAAATGACCTTTTAGGTATCATACGGTCTGTGATATTTTGTAACATACTTTCCTTTATAATCATTTCACTGGAGGCCTGAATTTTCCTTAATTTGCCATATAGGATGAGGTAAGTACAAAGACACCAATAAGCAGAGACAGTCAATTAGCTGGGGTTAGAAGCAAAAGGTCTATTAAGCATCTAATTCTTTGAACACTCAACCATGTAATTTTAAACGACTTAAACATCTGTACAAGAAACAAATAAATCCCGAAGGGTCAACTCTAGCAGTCTATACTCAGACAAAATTCCCATAGACTCATGGGATTTGACCCTTAGCTGGGAATATAGACAGGTTCAGACCATCTTTTTCAAGCTGAAATGTGGAAATTCTCTTTGGACCAGAGAAGTCCTCAGGGAAGGGCTTTCTGATACCACAAGCATCCAAGACACCAGTCTAGGCTAATCACTAACAGGTTAGCATCTCTGAAAATAATACTGTCTAACAGCAGAGGAATGTGTAATCTGGTTCTCATAAAATTTCAAACCTGGGACAAAACAGAAGAATCTGGTAGAGCTACCTCTTTTTTCATCTGAATTAATAACACATTATCAGCTTGGTAAGAAAATATGAACTGTTATTATCAAGCTTCCAGATATACAATGAAACTTCGAAGCAAATGTAGTAGTAAATATTTGCTACTGCATATTCACAGCTAATACTAAATACTGAATACTTATTTTTTCAGTATCATCACACTATGTAAATAAATTATGGATTATGCTGTTATAAAAATGTAAAATCATTCTAAATTTGAACATTGTTTCAAAAAATAAAAAAAGTCACCGCAGCACAGAATATTCAACAGTAAGTCTATTCTCGAAAAAATACAATCTCTTCCTTTAAGGAAAGACAAGAAGTTCCCAAGCAGACAGAGGTAAAGGCTAAATTCTAATATACATCAGTCCATTTGATTTTAAAATAACTGACTCAAAATTTGACCCAGCTTATCAGTACCTCTGTTTTTTTCCTGTTATTTTCCAAAAAAAAGTCATTGATTTTTTTTGAGGGTGGAATTGCAGCTTTACAGACTCAGCTTGAGACAGTACAGGCCAAATTATCACAGAGTGAACAAAGCAGGCTAGTACCTGCAGGTGCTCAGCACCTCTGCAAATGCAGGTGTAAGGTATATGAACCAGGGCATCCACAACAAGCAAACTCTTTTGAACAGCTGGTACAAAGTGCTGGCAAAATTTCACTGGCCACCCTACCAGGCTGATAGATTTATATAGTCATATATAGCCATCCGCAGGAGAAAGAGCCCAGGGTAGCAGCTGCCTGCAGAGTGAAGGGAATTTTGTCACCTGGGGAAAGCATGCAGAGATCAGAGAATCTAAGTACTGCTGCAAAAACTCTGCTCCTGGCAGGCGTCTTAATTCCACTTACAGCTGGTATCTCCTTGGCTACAATGTCCCAAGGACCCACAGACTTGAATTTTTCACAGACCTGCTCCTTTTTCTTGTGAATTCTTACGAAATTAGGGGGGAAGCTATCATTAAATCTTTTAGCTATTTCACACACAGCATATACATGCTATAACAGTTGGACTCGATCTTGAAGGTCCTCTCCAACCTACAAAATTCTATGTGTCTAATGCTTCCCCAGGAAGAGATCTTAGATGTACACAGCAACACAAAGTCTCAGTATGAAAAGAGATGGTCTCTGTGCCTCAAAAAGGGATGGGACAAAAAATTTCAGAGCCACAGACGCACATCTGCAAAGGTGCAATACATAAATATCAGATCAGGTAGAGGAAAGAAGCTACATAAGGGAAGGAACAGTAAAAACATTTTCTGACACAGGGCAAAAGAAAACTATTTTTCTTATTTAAAAGTTTCTTTAAAATACTAGACATTTGTCCTGAGTGCTTATTCCTAGTTATTATATTGTTTTAGTCTACTGAAAAGCAAAATAAAAAGAACAAAATCCCTTTCTATAAACTAAATAGAGCAAAAAAAAATTATGATGGCAAGTGAATCCCACTTTATCACTGCCTGGAATTTCTATTGCAGAAACACAAAAGTCTGATTTATTTTTAAAGCATTTTAAACACATACCAACATTACTTGGAAACAGGCCAGGTAAAAAAATTCCATCAGAACTGACACCCTACAAACACATGTTACCAGTAACCACTATTGAGCCTAAAGAAATAAATGAAATGCTATACCTTTGGCAATGCAACACTTGGCACTTTGTCAAAGATTCATAGCAGCAAGGTATGTATCTACTTTAAATATACAGTAACTACGTATTAAACCCTTCCCCCCGCTCCCCTGCAAGAGAAGTCTTTTGTCCCACAGCTTTCAAAATTAATTTAAGGGCTTTTTAAAATTGAAATACTTCTATTCCATAGCCAACCAAAAATCATTACTATGAATTCTCAGAAAATCTAACCCTGGCAAAAATAAGCTTTACCTGACTGTTATTTAAACAGTCTAACTTTAAGAACAGGAGAGAAAGAATATAGGTGACCATACATCAAGGTGAGAGAATACTTTCTTAAAAATGTCTTGAAAATCTTTGGCAGAAGTGCTAGAAAGGTTTATTAGGGTTCTGAGTATCTCTAGCAAATCATGGCCTGAAAGGCCTTCATCATCATCATCATCATCTTAGCAGTCAGCTAAATAAGAAGAAACAAATGAAAATTTAATATAAACAGAGGCAGTTCCTGGGGTTAAAAGCTACTTACAATACCCATGTTTTTAACCAAACTGCATTTTAACCAACTTCATAACAAAACCACCTCAATCAAACAGCAACTCCAAACAGACGGTGATGTTTCTGTAAAACACTACAGAGCACACTTATGCAGTGTTTTACAGCAAGTACTGTAGGTAGACTTAAAGGTAGACTTTAAACACCTGAAGATCTTCTTGTATTTGGCCATAATTTAGACTCATGGTTATTACCAGAATGTCTCCATAGAAGAAAAGGAAGAAAAATTAAAAAGACCAGGTATCTTCTGTAAATAAAACTGCTTTGCAGTTGCTAAGAATGTAAACTCACTAAAAAACTGAGAGGAAATTTCACCTCTGTCTGTGTGTACCTTTTGTGTGGAATACAGTCAAAGTCAGGAGTTGAATGTCCCATTTGTACCTCTTTTTAGCAAATATGCTGAAAAAAAATCCTGCACCACTGCTACAATGTATGAAGGCACGAGAACTGAGGTTTTATGGCAAAAGATTGAGTCTTGAAGGACTATAAGGATATTTAAGTGGGACTGCATGTAGACTAGTATCACTTGCATCTCTGGTGTTGAGGAGAGGTGTTAATTTTAAAATCTGTTCTCTAGCCTAAAGGTGCAAGGAGGGGTGGCCTTTGTCCTGCTCAGCTTCTAACTGTAAATGATATCACCTTTTAGGAATTTTTTTTCTGGTAATGAAAGCCATGGTGGGCTGGAGGGAGAGAGTAAACGACATCTGGATCCTCTTCTGGAATGACAATTAGGCAGTGGTCCACATTAAAAACAGGCAGCCAGTAAAATCACCCAGGCTCATGCATCAGATATAAAGTGATTACCTTCAAATATTGATTTTACAGCAAGACCAGTCCCAGAAGTTATAATGGCTGTTGCTTGTTTCTAAGTGGACAGGTTTTTGAGCACTGGAAGAGAACTCCGCAAGGAACTATTATTTCCCAACAAATATTTCATGCACTTTTGGTCATTAGCGCCATGGAGACCATCCCAACAATCAGTGCATCTAAGGGAGTAGAAGAAATTATTAAGCCAAAGTGTTTTGTTGTTCCTCCCTTTCCTCATCTTTTAGGTCACAGTGACTTTGGACACTTTGCTAGGAGACTTAAAGTTCTCCAATTATGCTAATAAGGCCAGGAGTCACATGGCTCTCCTACTGCCTGAAGAAATTGGGGTTTGGATAAGTGCTAAAGGTGTAAAGCTCAAGGTAGGACAAAGTTACACTGGTTCACTGCAGCACGTAGGGAAATGCACAGATGAATTCTGGGGCCAGATGGACATATCCGCTTTGAGTTTTTTACGCTCATAATGTATGGATATTTGGGGACACAAGGCACCTGCGCATCCTGACATCAAGCTCAAACTCACATGCTTTCAGCATAGCCTTGTGTGCTTCCACGTGGCATTCATCACTTCCTCCAGAAAAACAATTACCTGAATGCATCCTCTCCTCAAATCTATGCCAAATCTGAGCTGCCTTGAGAGACTTGTGTCTCTAAGAAGGCAAATGACAACCTGAAGCAACCTAAGCCAGCAGGCGCAGCTGCCCAAGCCTCCAACATCAGCAGGCTGTGGCAGGGACAGGATTTGATGCAGAGCCCAGCTCTATCACGTTGACTGGTTCCTATGAACCTCACTCACTCCTTAGTCACCTACTCTACAATGAGCCCTAATGTCCTCAAATGAGCATCTCTTGTGCACTTCCCTCAAGGGCTACAGTAATGTTCTCTACTTACATCCACTTGCGAAGACCACTGAAAAACGGCAGCTAGTGCTGAAAGCAGCTGCCCACTTATTTAGCAAATTTTCTCATAGATAGTGCTTATGCTCTTGACACTGCAGCTGCTACTAGTTCCTATTTATGTGAGTTTTTAAGAATTTCTTTAGGCAAGGATTTCTAACATGTTTCCTAGCACAACTTAAAAGCCCCTAACTCAGCTAGGTTGAGTTAAAACTTCAGAGACAGCTTAGTTTTTAACTTGACTATCTTCTAATATAAATGTTTACATTGATCATGTCACATTTAAAATGTGCTAGCTAACATGTTCTCATCAAAGCCATTAACTAAATTATTGGCATCTACACACTGCCTCAGTTTCTGCCTCTCCCTCCTGACTGCATCTAACAAGTTTTACAACTTCAGGCATCACAAGCTGGTGCCACTGGAAGTCCCTTGATCACGGAGTTCAGTTGCCCTGACAGAGACAAAGTTTGCTGATTTCCATGAGGTACCTCAACATCCATCATATCAGCCGTACTGCCACAGAAAATGGGGCGAGCTGAAAAATTGCAGGTCTACTGGAATTTACTTCATTATTTCACTTTATGCAATTTTATGGAATTGTATTTTTTAGTTCCAATGATTTAGGCTTAGAAGTATTGTAAAGAGGCTGTAAGGAAAAGGATCCTTTTCGTCATTAAAAAAAAAAAAAAGAAAAAGTATTTTCAGGTTAGAAACTCAGAACAGCATGATTTACACTGGCAGTGATCTTTATTTTGGATATAACACAAAATTGTAACCTTTCATTGTCTAATGACCATTACTGATTTTTCGACAAAATATAAAACTTTTTTTAAACTACTATTGGTCTGTTAGGTACATCTGGCTACCCACTTAACTTTAGGTACCTGTATATCCATATAAGAGATGGCTCACTTACCCTAGTATATATCACTTGAATTTAACACCATCGCAATATGTAATGTCCCTGACACTTTGATAAAAGATTTAACTGAAGCGTCACAAAAACACATTGAGCAATCAACACCAACACACAGTTAAAATAGCTTCTCCGCATAGGAGGACACGCCTGCTGACATCTTAAGCCTAATATAACATGAAATTAGCAGAAAACACGGAGAAAAATCCACCTCCAGAAATGTCATCTATAACAGTGTGTGATCCTCCAGATGAACTCCATTAACACAAACTTTCAGAAGGTATAATATGATCTTTGATGGAGGGACCAAGCATCCGCTATTAGACATTCTGATGCTTGTTGAAATATGCTAGTAAATCTAGCATAAATAAGAATTGCAGAGATGACTTATTGATATATAAGTTACCATTGTGATGGGCCTTAAAACACTATATATGCCTCTTGACTACCTCCGAGAATAGGATAACATGTAATATCCCTTTTTCTTGACCTTTCCTGCTGTGCACTCTCACAATCTTTCAGTGCATATCAGTAAAGCAGGTCTAAAACGTTTGCCTCTTGTTAGGTATCTACTGGGCACTAATGAAGGTGTGACTGCATTTTTACTGTGTGGTATGTCCTTTCCCATTCAATACAATTGGGGAAATTAATAAAACATGAAACATATAGTAAAATCTGGATACATTCTGGCTTTTACAGAAATGTTTGGGAATGATAAGGACACAAAGCAGCTTCTCACTTTTATACGGTCTATGGAAGGACCAGACATGATAGCAAACTTTTATCCTCAAGACAAAAGGCCCATTATTTCTTTTTCTTTTCCACTGAGCCACCCCAGGCACAGAGAGCATCCCAAAAACAGAGAGGCACAACTATGAACACACATTCATTGCTTTTTCAATATTTCTTGAGGGAATTTATCTGTAAGTAACCATCAGACATTTTAGGAGTTTCCTTACAAAACCTGAAGAGCAGTCCAGTGCAACTTCTAAGGCTATCATGGAAAAAGTCGGTAGGTGATTTTTTTTTATTTATTTATCTATTACTCATGCTGTTATTCAGCTATCACAATATCCCTGCTGATCCATGTTCTGACAACTGTATCAGTTTGGGAAGCACCTTACTCTCCAAAGGACGTCAAAATACTTGAAAGGTTTGTCAGAGAAGAAAGTGTTCTTTGTTACGACTATAGTTGTCAGAATATGGTCCTTGAAGGATGACTCACTGGGCAGGAATGTGGTGCGTTGTTATTATCCATTTACCATTTAACTGTACAGACTCATACCAGAGTGTTCTAAATCCACAGTGTGAAGAAATCTCAACTTAGCTGCAAAGCTATTCTGAGACCTTCAAGATGACGTGTTAGTTAAAATCAGCAAAACTAGAGAAAGGAACCGTGTAGATATTAAAACAAATAATATGACGGGCTGATCTATAAATGTCTCAGGAATGGTTATGTCAAAATATTTGGGAAAAAAAACCAAACCACATCTATATAAGCATCCATTATAAATCTAATTCGGTCAAGTATTTTAATTGCACTTTATGTTGCTAAAACTAATGCTAAAGGGAAGACTATTTCATGTACCTATTCCTTTTTTTTTTTTTGCCAAGTTTTCACATTACATCTTTCTTTTTGATCTGATTCCCTAATACTGCATCATTCATTTGTACTGGTTGAGATATCCTTCTTGATTATAACTGCAGAATATTTAATATTTATAAATACTCTGTTCGAGGTCTATACTTTGAATATATCCAGAACTTTCAGGAAAAGCTTAAAATGAACTGACCAAAAATTGATCTGTGGTACAGCAACCAATTGATTTCTGTTAATGCAAATTCCATTCACTGATTTTAGAAAATAAACAGGATGATTTTTCCCCACTATCAATGTTTGACATGACACTCAAGGATACATTTAAATCAGACACACAGAACTCTTGGGTTGATGTAAGAGTGTTAGGTTAAACTCATTTTTTAAAAAAATTATATTTTAATCCCTAAAGGATAAACATTTATCCTCTAAGATACAGGGATAAAGATTTTAATGGCATCTTGCTTTGGGATTCAAAATAAATAAGGCAAAGATGAGTTTCCATCTTCTTAAAACTAAATTACAGAGATTAAAATATATAAACACAAAATGAATGTATTCCATTTGCATATTATATTTCGCTCTTAAAGTTGATATTGAAGATTAAGGGTCAGCATTTAATCCTCACTATCCTAATCCCTAAAATTACAAAGACAGGCATAAGTGCATGTCTGCTCCACTAAATTACCTTGAAAGAAAGCAAATTCCGGATGAAAAGGGAAGCATATTTATATTATGGTGATTTAAAATCTGTCGCCTAAACACATCTTCTCCTCTCCATCCGTTGACCTAAATTGCACACTAAAAGCTTGCTTGTCTGCAAATGGGCAGCTAACACTTTGAGACAATCCAGAGATTCTTCACGTATGCACAATCATGCCAACTATTTTTCTGACTACAATAAACACTGTCCTGTTCATATTTTGCAGATACAAGAGTCAAGTTATAAACCAGAACAATTTCTTTACTTTTCTCAGCCTGATTCCTAGAAATAGCTAATTCTAAAAATTTAAGATTCTAAGAGAAAAATGTAATACTGGAAATTATTAGGTCAAGCATGCTCTGACTTAAACATCTGCAACTCTAAGGGGAATTACACCCCAGTGGATACTGTACCTCAGAAGAAACCAAACTATAACATAAAACATCCCTAGTCTCTCGAAGAAAAAAATTATTTATGCTAGAAAGATACTTCATGCTGCAAGACAGTACTGATTACATTCCATTTGGCTGCTTCTCTAAAATATTGAGGTTTTCCACAGGTTACATGTTGAAACTGAAATTAATGACGGAGCTGCCATTGACTTGATTAAGACAAGGATGTCAAACCCCACTTGCCTGCTCTGTTGCCTTACCAATGTTATGTTGCAATGGAGAAAAAACTCAACAGTTTGACCACCAAAAATACCCAGATGTAAAAGACTGAAAGCAAACTGAAGCTCATAGAACTGCACTACGGGTTTTACATCCAGCATTTACCTACTCTCTAATATTGCAAGTTGATACAAGCGCTACACCATGCAGCGAGGTAAAACATCTGAGCTGCACCCAGCCCTTCAGATTTGCTTTGAGAATTGTCTGTCTACATCTGTACCAAGCTGTTGTAATATTTATTTTTGAAGAATCATTTCATAATTTAAGCCATCTAGGAGAGAACAACTTTATCAAGAAGAGAACAACTTTGTAATGATTATCAAACTGAGCAGCTCTGTAATTATAATCACCAAGAGGGCACTCATTTCCTTCTTTTCAAATTTATTTAACATAATTTTCCACTCTAAAGGGGGAAAAAAGTTCCCTGGATAAAACCTATTAGCCAATATGTTTTTTACCTGTAAGGACATTTTTATAACTGGACATAATATTCTTTCTACTTACCAGGATGTGTGGAGCTATAATGCTATCACTACATTTAAGAAGACTGAAAAGCCTCCAAAGCTTAACCAAATGAGTTTGGTTTTTTAACTCTGCACATTCCTCCATTCACCGCATATTTTAGAATAATCCTAAAATAATTTTCCTACTAATTTTCATCTTCTGTAGGTATAAAAAAAATCTCTTCCAAACACAATCCTTTCAATTAAAAAGTTCAGTCATCTCAAAAAGAAAAAAAAAAACATAACAAATGCTGCTATCTGGTATTTCAGAGCCAAATCCCTGCTGCTTGGTCATGATAGTTATGAAAGCAAACTAATGAAAGCAGCAAAATTTCCAATTCATTTTAATTTTGATGAAATCATACTGCTCTAATCAACTGCCTATCAAATGTCGGTGCAAATTACACTAACAAAAATAATTATTAGGACAGGTTGGTAGAATAAAATTTTCCATATACTTCATCTGCATAGAGAATGCCTGTGTGGGAATTACTTTTAATGAAAAACAAATTACAATTACTAAACTAAATGAACCATCTGCCTTTTTTGTTTGTTTTCGCATTGTCACTGGTACAGGGTGCACTGTCAGCTTAATTGCCATTCAAAATGGCAGACTGACCTATCACCAGGCTTACAAGTCCACAACATTTTAACCAAAAAGCCATAGCAGATGTTTTTAATTTTATTAAGAGGACAAGTACGTTTTATAAATATATTCAAAATGTTAAAGGTTGGTGTTTAAAT
>NW_010395879.1:0-495 GCF_000710305.1 Buceros rhinoceros silvestris
CACAAAAGAGTTTTAAAGTAATTCAGCTGGGGTCATCTGGACTTGCCTGGGCTTTTAGGAAAAGAAAGCCAGTGAAACACAGGTTTTAAATTAAAGGGGTGGAACAAAACTGGTTTAATGCACAATGCAATTAGAACCCTAAACCAATCATTTAACTTTAAACAGGACCAATGATAAAAGACAGAGAGAGAGAGGATGTCAATAAATACATAGATAAGTATATACATGGCGGGGTGGGGGGGGAGAGAACGCTGTAATTGGCTTGTTTCTATGTCAGTCAAAACAAACCAAACTGTATTTCTCTCAACTCAGCACAACCTGACAGAAACAAGTTTCCAACAATCCTCCAAATTGTACTTCACAACCCTCTTCTACCACCCTAAAACATCTCCCTGAATGGGAAGACACTGGAAAACTTCAATAGCTCTCTGATACAAACCAGGAATTCAAAAGAAATCCACTGGCGCATTCTCACTCCAGCTGGATATTCACAAA
>NW_010395879.1:689-971 GCF_000710305.1 Buceros rhinoceros silvestris
CTGCTTTGAGGCTGACAACAGAAAAATTTTCCAGGTAACTGGACACTGCCAAGAATAAAACCCGCAGCATAATGCCAGAGACTAACATATTGTCCTGGTTTGGGCTAAACTTCCTGGTTTGGGCTGAAACTTCCTTGTTTTGAGTTCTGGACAAATAGGAATTATTCCCTGCAAGTGTGATGACCCCGCATTTAATTGGTTAAAAGAGGGTCAGGTGCACTGTTATGTGTTAAGGTTATAAAGCAGCACGCAGGGAGGAACCTCCCTCTCTCGACTTCCACC
>NW_010395879.1:2289-2583 GCF_000710305.1 Buceros rhinoceros silvestris
CCTTTTGGTTTGTAATCATATACATATAGAATATAGTTGTGTGGCTTTATTATATATATTAAAGTTTGTTTCAGCTATCCGAGCAGACTGAGGTGTGAATTTCTTCCTTTCTCTATTAAATCCCTGCCTGTCTCTATCAGGACAGAGGGATTCCGTTACGGTAAATCGAGGTAAATAGGTCCCTCGACCCTTAAAACATATAACGGAAAAACAATTTATTCTGGTGTATTGTGGACTCAAAACTAGACCTATTAATAAAACCTCTTTAAACATCTGCTTTGTCAAAGATAACAG
>NW_010395880.1:0-216 GCF_000710305.1 Buceros rhinoceros silvestris
TTATATTATAATTATATTATTAGAATTTGGGCAGAAAACCCCCACTATCTGTAAAGAAAGAATTTGCTATTTTGAGAATTTATTTGAGAAGTCTCATTGTTTGGGTACCACAAATTAAGGTACAAGGAAGCGCTCAATTTAAAAAGAAAAATATCTGAACACAGTATTGACACACATGCAGTCCCTTGAATATGGCTTTTACTGGACATTCAAAAA
>NW_010395880.1:320-3504 GCF_000710305.1 Buceros rhinoceros silvestris
TGAACTGGACATTCAAAAAGACGGCACAAAACCTCACTCATTCAAGAGCTTTCTGTCATAACTTTTGAATTATTTTATGAAGCTTACTGCATCATTTTAAGAAGTCATTGAAAGGTTTGTGGAGATTATAGCAAAAGGGATGTTGCGGCCTTGTCCAGGAAAAATGTAGTTATAAACCATGAGAACAAGTCCACTGATTCCATTAACTTAATGTTAATTTAATTGGATGAATACTTTCTGTAGAACTGGATACAGACATATCTAACTTCTTAAGGCATTCTAGAAAAGAATGGAAATCCTCTAAGTAAATAGGTAGTGTATTGCAGCAACAGTTGTCATCTTAGAGTAAGCATGCAAGCATGGTTTTCACATGCTGCAGCTTCAGTTGCATAAAAGCAGGTGCTATGTCATCAGTTTCCAAAGCCACTTGTCATTGCAGCATTTACAAAGCAAGACACTAATATTTCTTAAACCATCATCAGCGAGGTAACTGAACAGTTCAAATATATTAGCATTATTAAAACAAGAAAATTCAATCAGACTAGGAAAGTGACTTTTTAAAAGGTACTGAGCAAGTGAAAAGAGAGAACACTGGAATTAAGACAATCTGATTATCATCCTCAAGGACACACCTACAGTCCTGTCAGCTCTCAGAAGAGTTCTGCTTCTAAATCATCTACCTCTTGTTGTTGCAAGGAGGCTTTTTCACAAAAAGGTGCAGAGAACTCAGTAAGACTTTCATCTCCTTATTGACATGGCTTCCTGCAGAAGCAATAATGAGGAAGCTCGATGTGGGTGTTGCCCTCAGCCCACTTCACGCCAGCACTTTGGAAGTGCTCTTGGAGTGCCAGAGCAATCCTTTCACGCAGGCATGTTCAATAAAGTAGATCCGTACTCTAATCTAGAAAGTCATAGAGGTTTGGTTATCGTACCATTGCAGAGAGGTCACTAATGTACTGATCTCCTGGTCAAAGTATCACTGCCACTTTTTCACTGACGTTTTTGGCAGCAGGAGACAAGATTTGTTTTGCTTTTCCATTTGCAGAAAGGTTCATGGAAATAAAGGACTGATTCCTCAGAAATATTTGGATACCTAATTACTTTTGAGGACTTAGGCCAAAATTAGCATCTTTCTCAAATATTGTTTTGCTGCAGGTGCTTAAAGAAACAAGAAAAAAGGCAATAACTATGACACAAACAAAACCCTAGCCTTCAATTAAATGCAATCTAGCTAGTTTTCATTCTTTGCTTCTGTCAGACTATGAATTCGATTATAGCAAGTAAGAACAAAGCAAAAATGAAATATGATCCTATTATTCTTGAAGACCGTGAAAGTTATCATTTCATTTATAATAAAAATACACACGGCAAATGAAAGGAGTTGACATGTGATGTGACCTAAATATAGGAGACTAGTATGAACACATGTTCAGCCTAAAAAGTAGTCTGTCTTGTGATTAGTGTGACCATTTCAAAATATTTCCTGTTGTGATTGTAAAACCTTTGAAAAGAAAGGATAGGTTTTAGCTGACAAATCAGTAAGTGACTTCTCTGTCTGCTAGTCTTGGTAAAAAAAGGACAGGTTTCTTTTACTTCAAAGAAACAGGTAAACAAAACTAAATAGCAAGCCTAGGGGTTTTTGAGTAGAGTTGTTCATAACATGATGTACAGGATGCTCTGAAAGCTATCAGTCTGTGCAGGGCTGCAAACACAGGTAACTTTTATGTGCAGTTTATAGCACGTCTTAGCGGCAACATCTATAGAGATGTTGTGGGAGTTGTGTGAGGTTTGAACTGAGAAAACTGCTTTTGAAATTCTGTGTGTGTGTGTGTGTTTGTAATTTTTTTTTAAAGAGTTTCAGAGAATTGAAAGAGGAACTGCATTGAGCAGCTAGTCTTAACTTGTACAAAACTTTCCCCACATCATGTGGTAAAACATTTTTTATCACAGCACTCTTATCTCCAGCATCTGAGAGGTTAGAGCACTGTGGCTTTGCTTACCTGCATGGCTGGCTAGCTGGTGCTAGAAGGGGTTATGAGAATTTATTTCGCCTTTCCAGGCTCTTTTATGAAAATGTAATGCACAGTCTTTACCCAATCCTCTTGAAAATGGATTTAAAGCGTAAAAGTCTGCTTTCCTTTCTCTCCCTCTCTATATATGTGTGTGACACTACAGCAGACCAAGAGTCAGAGAAACACACACAGAAAAAGAAAGGATACTAAAGCTCCTCTCATGGAATTTATATTGCCTTAAAGTTTTTATAAAATACTTCCTGAGATGTTAAAATAAAGAGGACTTAGACCTGTTTCCTTCAGTTCCCTGAATGAGTGTCAGAATACTGGCTTTTTCCATCATTTGCTTGCCAAACCACAGTGAAATCCCCGCAGGCTGTAATGCTAAGTGACTAGCACAGGCATCAGTGACTCCATCTCGCATGCTCTGCTGGGCTGCTCCACTATGGTGAAGAAACCATGCCCCAGCCCCAGGTGATTTCAGCAGGGCTGGGGACAGCATAGACTTGACAGGTCTGTGGGAAAATCATGAGATAGCCCTGAGCCTCTGAACATGAGCAAGCACGAACCATGAGCTCCAAACCAGAGCTGGGAACTAAGTAGTAGCAAAAATTAAATGACTGCCACTGTTCTCGGAAAGAGAAGTGAGAATGTAGTTGGTGCTGATCTTCTTTCACAGTGGACAAGAGTGCAGTTGGTGTATTCAAAAGCAGCAAACTGTCTCTACTCGCAGGAAGCTGAGGGCATCCTTGGGGGCTCGGAAGACAAGATGGTTTCTGTGAGAGCTGCGATCACATTTCAGCCGCTGTCAAAGCATTGAGTGCTTTCCAGCAAAGGAGCTCCCAGTGGCAATTCTCCTTCGAAATCTATGGCCCTACAAGAGAGTGAAAAAGGGAACCAAAACCTTTCAATAAGGAAGTCCTCACGAGAGCCAAGGTTTCAAGCTTGCCGTTTTCTACCAAGTGTCATTTCCCATCAGATATTGCCATGTATTATGCATTTCTTTGGGGCTAACAAGTTCTATCTTTATGTTATATCGATGCTAACAGGTTAATAAGATCCAAGGAAGGGTTTTGGCCACTGGAATGTCCTTCTCTGCATCGTTAGCTCACACGAAAGCTCTCTGCTACAGATTTCGTTTGTGCCGACTTCTACCCACCAGCTCCCTAGCA
>NW_010395880.1:3618-5197 GCF_000710305.1 Buceros rhinoceros silvestris
ATTGCGAACAGGCAGGCTGTATACCAACACCCTGCTGAAGAAGTCATAGTGGCACAGAGTGCCACTAATAGTGTGGACAAAGGCTGTTCCTGGCTATTTGGCCTCTGTGACAGAGAATGGCCCCAGGTGCATGTGTTTTATTAGTACTAAGCAACACTCAGAGTACCAACTAAGGGCCCTCTCTACTTTCAATCAGAGCAGCTACTCTTCTGAGGACAGGAGAAGGTGTTTTTTCAAGTGAGAGCAGAATTTCCTTTGGTATTTCTCCAAGAGCTATCTTTGTACCCATGTAGCAAAGGATCAGGCTCAGCGAATGGCTCCCCTCTGCTGTGCTTTCCCATTACCCAGGGCTGCTTGTGTCAATGGCCCAAAGCAACAGCTGGGACAAGCTGGTGTGTATCTTCCAGCCAAGCACTTCAAGGATCCAGGAAAAAAAAAAGGAGTTCTGTTTCCTTAGACATACCCACTAAACACAGGTAGGGTCAAACCTCACACACAAACACAGAATATTATTTCTTTAATTAAGCAAATGAAGTTCTAGAAATTTTTCTGCAGTAGGCTACAGGCCAAAGCTCTTTGGTGTCCTGATGGAGGAGCAGGAGGCCCCATGTCAGTGCTCCTGCTGCTGCAGAGGTTCAGGATGAGAGAGGCCTGAGTCAAGAGCTGCTTCTCCTTGTCTTGCAAGGAGCCCCCCTCTGGATCTGGAATGGGTGGTTTCCATGAGGAGCCACACTTGAGGTGCCTGAACGCACACATCACACCTTGACACATTTGCCCAGTTTGATAGGGGTAGTTGAAGAGCTTTGTTATTTCCATATCGTTTGCTCTCACAGCCATTTTTCTATCCCAAGATCTTCACTGCCACATTTACCATCCATTATGTGATTGACGATACAGTCCTGCACTTACAGCCTTCAGCCCATGGAAGTCCACCCAGCTGAAATGTTTACTGGATGTGACACAGTTTCCCGTAATACCATAGTATCAGTCCTTCAGTGACATGGCCTATTTCTGGCAGGGCTGTATCTGCATGTGCCCTGCTGATACAATTTCCAATAGTTACCATCTGTCATCAGACTTCTCAGATTCCTAAATTAGGTCAGATTCCCAGTCAAAAACTGGGGCAATCAGCCTCAGTACTTTTACACTTTTTAGGTGTCTGTAGAGACGCAAATATCTGTTGGTTTTTTTGTTTGTTGTTTTTTTTTTTTTTCTGGCTGAATGTTTTCTGTGCTTTGCTTCATACAGCTCATACGTAGAAACTCTTTGTCCAGTTCCTTCCTGGACTTTATTAATATCTTTTCCTGCCCTTTTTTCCAATACAGAGGATTTAATAACGTTCCCACTCTTAAGTATGTGTCATCCTGAACGTAGTGCTTTCCTGTGCCAGTTGGATTTCCCTAGGCTTCAGTTTAAAAACTATAACCTTTAACTTACAGTAACAGGAGCATTGCCCTTTTTTGGTTTATATCAAGCCATGTTTTCCTGAAGAAGTGCCATCAGCACAAGGCATTTCCTTTATTCTTAGCACATTTGTATCATTTTCCTATGCATCTATTTTCAGTTACACACTGAAGCT
>NW_010395880.1:5334-6517 GCF_000710305.1 Buceros rhinoceros silvestris
CAGGAATGCACTAATATTTCAGAGCATATCACTTAGAGGTCTCCAGAGATCCTAAAAATTCAGATTTTGCCTCCAAAAATCTCTTACTGCTCTATTGTTATTACTATCTTATCAGACCATAATTGTACCAGTCTTCAAAACTACCCTAGAGTTTGTCTTTATGTATCACATGAGTTTCACAGTCTTCATCTCCAACAGGCACTTTTTCACACAAACTGAAATATCTATTAAGCCCATATTCAGCACCCCAGGAGTCAGAATTCCCTTTGGTTTTTTTTTCAATCAATCAGATGACATTTTCATGTCAGAGACATGGACAGTGGGATTGAGTGCACGTTCAGCAAGTTTGCCAACAACACCAAGCTGCGTGGTCTAGTCGACACACTGGAGGGATGGGACAGGCTTGAGAGGTGCGCTTGTGCAAACCTCATGAAGTACAACACGGCCAGCTGCAAGGTCCTGCACACAGGGCGAGGCAACCCCAAGCACAAATACAGGCTGGGTGATGAGTGGGTTTAGAGCAGCCCTGCTGAGAAGGACTTGGGTGTTTTGGTGAATGAAAAGCTGGACATGAGCCAGCAATGAGCACTCGCAGGCCAGAAAGTCAATCGCATCCTGGGCTGCATCAAGTGCGGCCAGCAGCTCAAGGGAGGTGATTCTGGCTCTCTGCTCCACTCTCATGAGACCCCACCTGGAGTACTGTGTTCAGCTCCAGAGTCCCCACCACCATAAGACATGGACCTCTGGACCCACTGCTTGAGTGGGTCCAGAGGAGGGCCACGAAGATGATCAAGGGACTGGAGCACCTCTGCTATGAGGACAGGCTGAGAGAGTTGGGGTTGTTCAGCCTGGAGAAGAGAAGGCTCCAGGAGACCTTATTGCGGCCTTCCAGTACCAAAAGGGGGCCTGCAGGAAAGATGGGAGGTGGGGGGGACTCTTTATCAGGGAGTGTAGTGATAGGACAAGGGGGAGTGGTTTCAATTTGGAAGAGGGTAGATTTAGATCAGATATTAGGAAGAAATTCTTCCCTGTGAAGGTGATGAGACACTGCAACAGGTTGCCCAGAGAAGATGCGGATGCTGCATCCCTGGAAATGTTCAAGGCCAGGTTGTATGGGGCTTAGTCCGGTGGAAGGTGTCCCTGCCCATGGCAGGGGGGGGTGGAAAAAGAAGATGTTTTAGGG
>NW_010395880.1:6563-11436 GCF_000710305.1 Buceros rhinoceros silvestris
GTCTTAGTCCGGTGGAGGGTGTCCCTGCCCATGGCAGGGGGGGTTGGAACAAGATGATGTTTAAGGTTCCTTCCAACCTGAACTATTCTATGATTATGGGGTTTATTGATATTTCTGTTTGTGGTGCCAATGAAAAAAATATTTATAGTATACATGTATCATATAAATTATGTTTAAAATATAATGTATAATAATAAATCAGTAGGTTATCATAATAATATCTCATACATAATATTCATTTTATAAGTTGGATAAATAAGAATGCTTACCTGTCATCATGATGGCTTCCCACCTCTCCTTTACTTTTCTAGTGTACCCTGTACTGAGGCACTGCTTACATCACAATCATGCTAAGGCTGCTCTCACCTCATCTTGGCCTGAGCTGCTGGCACGTTGTCACCATTTAAACATCTCGACTGTGTTTATTTGCCTTAAGCATGTGGGCAAGCCGATAACTCATGGCAGAGACAACATAAGGCATAAGGAGGGAGCATATTGGCTGTATTAACTGTGGTAAAATACTGAATACACTTTCTCACATGGTAACCTGGAGCTGTTTTGCAAAACTTTATCCCAGAGAGGTAAGCAACCTCATTTGTCTGTATGAGTGAGATCAAATATATAGAGTGGCTGATGAGATACAGATTCACATCTTCACTTACGTTGCAAGAACATGTTTGATTGCCCATATGCTTAAAAAAAGCAGAACAGAGAGACACGTAGTAGAAGACATTCTGAGATACCAGCTGTTTACAGATGGAATATTCAGAATTTAAGTTGGAGCTAAATTCCAAAGTCATAAAAATTGCAGTAAAGACAGTAATATTTAGTGCACAGGTCAATAAACAACACCTTCCAAAGCACAGCATCTTCACTTTCAATATTTTTTCTCAAGATGTCAAGATTCCAATTAATAGTTTGTAGATCAGAAATGATTCAGATATCTCAGGACATTTTGCTAGCAATAGAAAGGAATTCAAGTAAAACCAGTAACAAACTGTTGCAATGTATTCTCTGTTCATAAGAGCAGAGACTACCCACCCAAACAAAACCATCTGCAGAACACATTTAACTTCTGCCTGTGATTATTTCATTGGTAACATTCGTATAATATATCAGAACATGTCTGGGTTATAATCAGGGGACATACACTTCTCAATGCAGAAAGGGTATGTTATACAAGGATAGAATCAAATTTTTGTCTTATTTATGCTTTTAAGCTGCCTAAGCACAGTGTGGACTTGAAAAGAAGGCCAGAGCCTGAATATGAGAGCACTTGCAGTTTGGTTCAACGGAAGGGTTGAACTTTGACCTGCTGTCTCACTTGAGGACTTTCAGAAGAATGAAGCAGCGGCAGATGTGGTTTCAGGGTGCTGTTCCTGTTATATCTCTCTGTATTAGTGTGATAGCTCAAGTAGTCACAAAGAAACTGAACAAGAAGTGAAGCTTTTGTTAGAAATACTTTTTTTCACATTTTATAATCTCCTTGTATCTTACCAGTCATAGCTCTAACTGGTATCCAAACTGAAGAGAAATCAGGAAAAAAGTGTTAAATCAGAGGAAAATAATAATTATGTTGGCTCTTTCCTTTGTGTGTATATATAACACTGCATTTAAGACTAGTTCATACAGTAGCTGCTCTTGTATTTGGCTAATTCTGAGGTTCCTGTTACCTGTGCACTGTGCCTTTGGGTACATCTGCTCGCTACTGTTCAGGCGTGTGTGAATTTATACCGTGCTCTGCGCCAGCTCAAGCAGCGCAGCTGCAGTTATCGATGCTCAATATAAGCTTTTGCAGGGAAGTCAACTTTCAGTTCTTTCAGCGTGTGAACAAAGTGAGTTTGCATGAGCTCAGACAGGGTGAGCTGGCTTCTACCTACCAAGCAAAGACCTCTGAGGTGCTGTAAGCAGAGCACACATCATGGCCACAGAATTCACTGGGAGTTGCCCATAATACCAGACCTGCAGAACCAATCCCGAGATAAATGAATCGTGGTCATATCATCTGGGCTCCATAGTGGTACTGCATGTGCCTTAAGTTTCTCCTCTCAAGACAGATGCAAGTGATACATGGCTGTCCTAGTGATACATGCCTTGTTCATGATATTAAAATTAAAAGGCAGAATCGGCCAGAGCATCCCATGATCGTAGCTTGAATACTATTGACTGCTGATGGCAACACTGAAGAAATGAAGAAACTAGCAGAAAATCACAACCATTTGCAAGACAATACACATGGGCAACTGAACATCACTTAGGAAAAATCAAATGATATATAGCTCAGTAGTACAGACACAATTCAGGGTTCACGCTCTGAGCTGTGCCAGTAAGCAGTAAGAGAAACTGTGCAAAGGGAAGAGTGGTGACAATATAAGATTTCTTAAAGAGATCACCCAAATTTAGCCCAAACTACTCCTCCCTTCAGGCAAGACTGGGAAGCATTGTCCAAAGCGAACAAGGAGACAATCACAGTGCTCACACCTTTCCCACTGCCTTGCATTGCATACATCGCTGTCTGTGGCCCCTTCATCAGCCTGGACACACCTCTCCTGCTGACATACATGCCAACACCTATTTTCAGCAGGTATTGACAGCAGGTCCAAGGGAATGAGTGGACAAAATATCAGTTCCAGCCTTGCAAAAGAGCTTTCCAGCAGCCCATTTTTTGTACTGAAGCCTTCCAGTAAGATGTGCAGTTTGACAGGAAGCAAGGCTAGTTCTTTCTGTACGTCTAGCTCTTCTTGCCCTTTCAGGAGCCGAGCAGTCAGTCCTGTAGGTGGGCTGTCAATACAGGCTAAATCGTAAGTGCTGAGCAAGTACAGCAGCACGACCAAAGGAGACAAAATATTTTTTATTGAGTCCTAGTTGTGGCATCTTTGCCACACCAACAATTTTATGATCACGTAAAAGGGACTGTAGGTTTTGACATAAAGGTGGAAGAAGACAAGTCCAGGTAAAATCATTTTCACACAGAAGCTGCCCTGGTCATTTTAAAGTGGCAGCTGAGCAGTCCAAGTGTGAAAGGGGACAATTATGTTTTAGTTGACAGATTTTGACAGAATCCAGGCAATTATGGGCCTCCACAAAACCGGGACCTGAAACAATGGGATGTTTAAAATGGGCTGGATTCAGCTTCATACACCTACATTTACAATGGAATTGACCACATATGAGCCTGTTACAGTCACTAGAGATCTGCCCAGTACAGTCAGTGGCATCCACACTATCCAGTTCACCCTAAAATAGACACTTAGATTTCAATGGATGCTAAATCTGCAGCTGTAGCAAAGACGTGGCAAGAAAGGTGCCAGCTGTACCCAAATCCCGCTACTTAGAGCTAGTGCTCTGGAAAAAGAATTGCATATTCATATAGACATTACTTAACAAGAGGAACAATAATCCAGCCTGTGTTTACAAGTCACCGGCTGTTACGGCTCCAGCGTGGGCTTTTTGGGACTTGTATTTTTCTAGGAGGTAGTAAAAGGTTTTCTGCATGCTGAGGATAACTAGTGGAAGTAGTAGAAAGGCCTACCTGAAAACAGCCTGCCGGATCAGCCTAGTTCTTTGATTCACCCCTAACAATACTATTTCCAACTTCTGGCCCCAGTACGTTACATGAATGCTAGAAGTACTCTACCTTCTTTGATCAAAACATTTCCCAAATATCATGCCAAGTTATACTATCAGCTACACCTGCAAAACTTTGTTGACTGCCCTGTTTATAGACTCTGTCATGTTAAATTGATCAACAGCTACAGAGCCACTTCCTTAATGCAAGAAAAAGCAACGTGTGAGCTTTTTTTTTCCTTTCTTTCTTTTTTTTTTTAATCTCTAAAGATAATCTTAAAAAATATGCGTGCAGCTCTACCTCAATTCCTTTGTGGACTGAACAGGAGAGTAAACAACCAAAAAAAGTTTCACAGAATAGAGATATGAAAAGATTAAAAGTACAGATTTCAAATAGGATATATAACTATATACACACATATGTTTATATTTTTATTTATGTGTGTATATACTGTAAAATGACAATCAGACCACACAGATTCAATATAAGACCATCAAGTTTTCTGAAGCTTGAGGGATTCTCTGTTGGGAATCTGTCATATTATCTTTTACAAACAGCTTGTGCCAACAAACTATTACTTCTTTTCCTGGCACTTGAGGTCAGAAAAAAACTGACTGACGACACTTTTTCCTCTGACTTTCACAACAGCAATGTGTGGCAATTACTTGTAGTAGGAAGTAATTGCAGACCGGAAGCCGTTGTTTGTCAACACTGGACATTGACAATATTTGAAAGATTTAAAGTTAGAAAGGAAATCTGTTCATGTGTTATTTAAATTTAGACTTGATTGGGCACTTTCTATGGTCAAAGTTCTATAAAAAAAATAAATCTTCACCATCTGGGCATCACATAAGGGCAAGCTACCTGCAGGAGGGCCCTCTGCCACGGGATAACTCCACACTACCCAGGATGTCTGCTGCAGTGATTAAAAGGAGCTTTGCAAGCTGGTTGTCCAAGGCCATGCACCATCTGACAAAAACTGTTGTTTAATGAAGCCAAGATTCCCCTCCGGACATGAGCAATGTTTCAGTAACTGCTTGCACGCACACTTTTCCTCTATGATAGGTGCAAGATAGCAATATTTCACCAAGAGGCAAGTTCCCTTGTGCTGTTGGGAAATAAGAGCATGCACGTAGGTAGTGACTGCAGAGGCGTGTAAGTCCTGTAGAACGAATTCCTGAGTTGTTATGTCAAATTCTTAAAAGGGGCTGCCTTAGCTTTGCTAATCCTTTAAAAATATCAGGCTTGGAAAAATTAAGTTTACAAAGTCTGTGCATGTAGAAAGACCAACATATATATATGTAT
>NW_010395881.1:0-1811 GCF_000710305.1 Buceros rhinoceros silvestris
CTGGAGGGGCCGCCTGGAAGGTGGCGTTCACTGACGGGGGTGTTGGGGGCTTGGGAGAACGCGCGGACACTTGCTGCCGTTTCTGCAGGTTCCGCTGAGCGCCTGCATCCAGGACCCGGGCCTGGAGATGAGGACTGTGCTGAGAAAACGCGTCGGTGACACTGAATTGGGGTGTGTGGGATCTGAGCCAGCAGTGTGCCCGGGTGGCCAAGAAGGCCAACAGCATCCTGTCTTGTACCAGCACTGGTGTGGCCAGCAGGAGCAGGGCAGGGATTGTTGCCCTGTACTGGGGGCAATTGAATCCTGGGTTCAATTCGGACTCGTCACTCAGGAAGGTCATTGAGGGGCTGGAGTGTGTCCAGAGAAGGGCAACAGAGCTGGTGCAGGGTCTGGAGCACAAGTGCCCTGAGGAGCGGCTGGGGGCCCTGTTGTCCCCCTGTACTCAGCACTGGTGAGGCCACACCTTGAGTACTGTGACCAGTTTTGGTCCCCTCACTCCAGAAGGACGTTGAGGTGCTGGAGCAGGTTCAGAGAAGGGCAGCTAAGCTGGCGAAGGATCTAGAGAACAAGTCCTGTGAGGAGCAGCTGAGGGAGCTGGGGCTGTTTAGCCTGGAGAAAAGGAGGCAGAGGGAGACCTTACGACACTCTAACTCCCTGCAAAGAGCCTGTAGCGAGGTGGGGTCTCCTCACAAGTGATAGAACAGAGAAAATGGCCTCAGGTTAAGCCAGGGGAGGTTTAGGTTGGACATGAGGAAAAATTTCTTCACAAAAGGGGCTGTAAAGTTTTGCAACAGGCTGCCCAGGGCAGCGGTGGAGTCCCCATCCCTGGAGGCATTTAAAAGATGTTTAGATGTGGTGCTGCGGGACGTGGCTTAGTGGTAGACTTGGCCGTGCTGGGTGAACAGCTGGACTCGATGATCTTAAAGGTCTTTTCTAACCTCAACAACTCTGTAATTCTATGATAAACAGAGAGGACAATTGTATTGCACAGAAAGAACAAGATCACTTTGCGGCTGAGAGTAACTGGTGTGAGGTGAAATTCAGTAATACAGGGCTTGGGGTCATATACTTGTGAACTAAGCAGATCATCATTTATTGAGTGAGAGCTCATCCTTTGGAAATGACTGTGGAGAAGAGCTTGGATATCTTAACTGGTTCCACAGAGTCAGTCTGTAATCTGTATGCTGTGACCAAGAAACTAAAAGACAAATGTGATTTTAAGAGGTGATTTTAAAATTGAGATGCAATTTTAAAATTCACAGTGTTTTGGGGACATACAGGTACATTCATAGCTCACCTTGATTATTGCTTCTGGTCATCCATGTTCAAGAAGCCAAACTAAAAAAGGGGCAGGGAGAACAGATGCAGCATAGAACGGAGACTGTTGGGAGGGATCAGAGGAGCGTTGTTCCTTGAGTCTGGCAAAAGAGGTGTGGAAGGACTTAGGACTTAGGGCTGCTTCTCCAGAGGACAGGCAAGAAGGCAAAACTCTGTGTCAGGTGGAGAACTATGCTGGCACCATCGCAAACGGGTGTGCACTGAACAGGAACGTGTCAGAGCCAGCAATGGAGGAGCAAAGATCCTGCCACGAGGAGTGAGACTGAGGAACCGCCCTGCCATAGCAACCACATGGAGAAAAACTGAGTTTGGGTTGGCTTTTTTGGTTTTTGTTTTTTTTTTTTTTTTTTCCAGAGGAAACTCCGGAGGCTTCTGAAAGGGGTTATGTGATGTCCCTGCCTAGGTTACCAGAGGGATGGATCTGGGGAAGTGGGTCCCTCTCCATTTGTGTTCTGCTGAACGCCAAAGCTGTC
>NW_010395881.1:1869-2142 GCF_000710305.1 Buceros rhinoceros silvestris
CTGGGGAGTGGGTTCCCTCTCCATTTGTGTTCTGCTGACCCCCAAAGCTGTCCTTTGCCAGCTACTGGCACAATGCATAGTAAATCCCCCCAGTTTGAGAGATGCCAGCTCTCTGGAGACCCTAATTACTCAGAATAGATCTTCCAGAAAATGTCACTTTGCCATCTAACCCCTCACATTCCTTTCATTCTTCTGGTCTCTGTTTACTCACAGGAGCGATGACCTCTCTTTCTTCACGCCCGGCTCAGCGAGTCTCCTGGGAAAGAGGCAGCT
>NW_010395881.1:2273-8523 GCF_000710305.1 Buceros rhinoceros silvestris
GAGGCAGGTGGCGAACAGTCTCATTGCCGCCAGATGCCGACGGGCCCAAAGACCAAGCAGCATTGTTCCAGGAGACAGAGGCTGCCCCAGTCATGGTTCTCTGCTCTTCCTCACCACACCTACTCACCAGGTATCCTTTCCTAAATGCCAGGGGAAAGTATTAGCGATTGAAGTGTTCTATGCACATGCAGGTCTTCATCCTTTGTGCTCTGTCTTCTGGCAGAGCAGTAGGGACCCTAAACTAAAATATACATGTCCAGCATATCTTCCTCAGAAAGGTAAATCTGTGCTCCTGCTTCTCATCTCCCCATTCTCCTGAGTTCTTGCAGAGTACGTGGAGGTTCCCAGGTGTGCCTCTGGTTTTCACCAGAGTCTGATGAATCCCTGCGGCTTCTTCCGACTCTAGTGGTGATTGTGGCTTTTTGGTTCTGAGCATCAGCCTCATACAGAATGACTTGAATTTTGTTTTTAATAATATATTTCTTATACAGATAGTAACTGCTTAGTGGATGCACTTTCTGCTTACTGATTTTATATTGCCTAAAACAACGACCCGTCAGATGGTTGGGTTTTGCCACTTTACTGTCACAGCAATAGTGGCTTTATGTGTATTTTGAAGTGTTGAAGGACACTGCTAGGCCTGAGACCTGCATCTGCACCGGGCTTTCCCCACTTCCCATCTTCATTTTCTCATGGCCATTCACTGGAAAGTTCTTCCAAAACTTACTTTTAATATGTCATAGGAAACTATAGGGAAAAAAAAAAAAGAAAAGCCCATTTAGAAGAAAACGAGATCATCTTCAATAGATCATGGCGGTTTTCCAAGTCCCTGCTTGGTGTGGGAAAGGCCAGCACAGAGAGCTCTGTGTGCCAGCTCTGTGAGGAGTTCTCGGTCCCCCGCGACCCTGACCAGGGACTTCTTTCAAGTGCTTTCTGAATACAATCTTATTTTTTCCCTTCTCTTTCTCCGCCTTCTTGTCCCTTTTCTGTCCATCTCCAAGGAAAAAAATTTGGTCTTCTCCAAAAAGCTTCTTTTTCATAGAGTGTTTCCAGCTCCCTGGAAATTCTGTTCTTTCTCACTTTGATTGACGACCTCATGTTTCCTTTCACACCCACCCCCATTACAGATTTTTTCTTGGCTGCAGCTTCCCCAATGCATTAAAGAAACCTGCTGCTGCCTTCTCTGAAGAGCTGAAAACACTCCAGTTTCAGGCAGCTTTCCTTTTTATAGCGTTTTCTGGCAGCTCTGTGGCTGAGCTCCCTCTTCCAGCTGGAGACAACTAGGAGCCAGGAGACCAAGTACCAGACGGGGCTTTTCTGACCTTTAGCTGTATTGGTCCTTCATATAAAATAAAAAGGGAGATGATAAGAGACATAAAGCACCTTTATCGTTAGACCATTAGTCAGGGTATCACGCCGTGCTAGGAAAGGATGTTTTGACATTCAAGTGTGCTTTGCTGCTAGAAAGCACCCTGGGGTCTCCATTCGAACGGTGCTGGTGGCATGCGTGGACAGCAAAGACAGTGCACAGGATCCCCTTCTGTCTGAAGCGCAAGTGTTTATCTGGGTCTTTATTTCCTTGGCTTTCATGAGCCCAGGTGGGACACGCACCTCGCAGGAGCTCCACCCCAATGGTCAGTACAAACAGCAGCTCACCCCAGGGCAAAGGCAGACCCTGCCGGGATGAGGCTGAAATGTAAAACACATGTACACACGTATGTACATAAAGACACTTCCACCTGTTAACTGGGGTGAAAAATTGGGACTGTTTTATGGAACATGAGGCAGGCATATCTCTTGCTGAGCTTCATGCAAAGTAAATGTTGGCATTCCCAGAGGATCTTGTGACCTGGTTTCCAACACTGCTGGAGGCATCCAGATCCCACTGGGAGCCAGAGGGGTTCAGCACCTTGAGAACTCAGTCCTGCTTAACTCTGGTTGGGCGTGTAGTAATTCCAGGACAACAGGGTGAGCAGGGCCCTGCTCTTGCACCCAGGCCAAGGAAAATTATTTCCCTGCTTTGTGAATTCTGCTAGCAAAAGGGTAAATTAGTGCATTACAGTTTCTCTGATGTGGAACCCTCCAGGACTGCCCAAAGAACAGATGAAAAAAGATTTTGCATTTTTGTTCCTGTTCAGCCGGGACTCCGAGCTGAGTCCTAGCACCACGTGATGGGTGCTGTCCCTGTAACACGCTTTACCGTATCCTGAGAAAGTTTACATTTTCTATCGTGGTGTTAAGATAGAATAGCACAGAAACTTTGGCACCGTACTCACTTGCGCTGGGATTTTCTAAGGGCGTGATGTTAAGGGCTCTTTACTCTGTCCTTGCCTGGAATTCATGCAGCTTTGCTACCTAACTTTCTTTGGGTGGCAGCCTTGGGTTTTTGTCTTTGAAAATACGTTATTCTACTTTACTTTAGTCACAGAAAGACATGTCATGTATCAGCCTTATCCTTAGAGAGGCTTCCGGCACTAGAAGTAGTACATAAAAATCAGTTACAGGATTAGCGTGTAGTAGACTATCAGAAAAGTTTAGCCTGTACTCTAAGAGAAAGTGTCTGGGTTTTTTGAAATTATTGAGTATTCTGCTGAAAGGATGGGCTCAAATCCGGTTTTAACTCCCTGGCTGCCGCTGATATTCATAATATCCTGAGAGCCAGCTCAGATTATGTCCTTACCTGGCTGTGCTGCTGTCTTTCTAACTACATTTAGTGTTCCTTTGGCCAACAAGCCGGTGTCCTGGTTGGCTTTGACGTTAAACCTAAAGCTCCCTGTGTCATTACTGCTGCAATTTTTTTCAAGCACTGCTCAGAGCTTGTCACTGTGTGGCAGCACTGCTCCGGGTAATGGAAGCTGCTTACTTTCCCGTCAGCTTGAGAAGCAGGTGAATGATCAAAGCCCTGCTGTCACCAGACCCATCCCAGTTCCTCTTTATTCGCTGCTTTTCTCCTATCCTCCCCATACTCATTCTTCATCCCTTGTTGTCTTCATTTCCTCAGAGTTTTCAAGTGATTCATACTTCCTGTATTTCGTATGTGTCTTCCAATTACACGTGAACAACAATCAGAATAATGAAATATGTGGGAGGTTGTAAGATGCTTGGAAAAAAGGTGATATTCATTCCTGCCCTTGGAGCATTTAACCTTAGGTTCTAAAATCAGATACTTACTCCTGCAAGGCTCCCTTGCACACAACGACTAGCAACGTGCGCTCCTCCGCAGGCCAGTCCGAGTGTCTCAGTGAGATGCCTGCTCCCAGTGCCTCCCCGGGATTCCTGCCGCTCTCCACCCACTGCGTAGGGAACCAAGGGAACCGGTCAGATGCTCCTCGCAGATGGTGTGAACGCTCCCCTCGCTCACCCACACAAAAGGTGCAAATGCTGACCTCAGCCCAGGGACCTCGCTGGAGAAATGCAGTACCAGAATCTTCTTGGCCTGACCATCCTCCAGCTGTATCTCAGGATCCACTTCCAGATGTCGGTGTCTCTCTGCTGTGGTTATGGATAAAACATTGCTGTGAGAGAAGAGATAAACCGTAGCTGCTGTCTGGGGCCAAGAACAAAAATTTGTCTACACGTTCTCTCTACCTGGGAACAGCCACTGTCGTTGTGTGGCTTTGCTCCAAGCCACGTCTGCAAATGACAATTCTCACCACAGAATTTCAGCCTTTACCCAGCTTGTCCCCGCCTCTGCTAGTAACTTATTTTCCATAGCAGAATGCGTTGAATTTTCTGGACTCTTCCTGTTCACCTGTTTCCTGCCCTTTGGCCAATTTTCAGCTCATTCATTTTCTTTCGTTCCTTTTCTTTTTGCCTCATAACAACCACCAGAGGCATCGTATTAGAAAATATGGGGAAAATATTTATTTATTTTCAATTAAATAGGATTTTTATCCAATAAGACTAGCAGAATCTTACAAATGACGTGAGTTTTATTGGGAAGTAGGAGAATGACAGAATCCTTATAGCTGATGGTTGCTTGGTACCACCGAAGTCAGAAGCAAAGCAGGAGAGTTTACACAGTCACAGGAACCAGGAGTTCAGTCAGGAGCTGAAGCCTGGCGTGTCGATAGCTGGCTAGGGTGAGAGGTGAAGGAGGCTTTCAAGTGTTCTCAGACAAAGTATTTCTTGCAAAGGGCTTGATCTAGAACGCAGCTTATTAAGGGGTTGTGAGCGACTTACTGTCTCAATGTTGTACATTTTACCTTATCTTACATGTTATCTCCCCTGCGCTGTGTCAAACGTGGCAGCTGTGAGGCAGGACGAGGGATCACCAGCGAAGCTGCCAACGGCTCGCCTGTACTTTCTTCCCTCGTAGGGGAGGGAAGGGCAGGGAGGAGCCCGGGCTCAGGCCATCAGCCAGCTGCCCCACTCCTCGCACTGCACCGTGTTATCTTATCAAGGACACGCATGTTAAATTCGCAGTGTGTTGGCGTAAGGAAGGGGCGATGGCCTGATTCCACGCAGCTGTCTGATATTGGGGAGAAACATCCTGTAAGTCTCTCTGTCAAAGTGCTCGTGGTTCCTGTTTCCAGGCAGAGGAAATATTAATACATAATGAGTAAAGAAAATTATTCTGTATTTAGGGAATACTGACCCACAAATTAAAAGGAGCATTTTTATAATATAGGATTCTTTTACTTTTGGAGGAAGAAAAAAAGGTTCAGGGAGTTATGTCTGCCAGTCGCCCAGATCTGTCTGGGAGGTTGGAAGAGAGGAGGTATTAAAAGTTGCAGGAAGATTATTGCTGAGGAGAACAAAGACGACAGAAATAAATGTTTACTATGAGGAAAAGGCTGCAGCACAAGTTCAGCAATCATCCACCTCGTGTGACCTACTGACCAGTTAATCGACACGCGTGTGCCAGTCGATACCCATCACTCGGGGCCAGACCCAGCGAGGAGCTGTGGGCGGTGGAAGGAAGCAGAGGCACAGTGTGTTTGTGTATGTGCCAAACAGAGACACTGCAAGGGAGGGGGTTATGTCTGAGGGGAACTTCGGGTTACTGTGAGAGTGTCTGAATTAGAATTGTAGAAAGCAGCCTTTCCTAGCTCAGTAGCTGAAGAAATGACTCACGTTGCTAAGTCCCTGACGCTCTGTGTTGCCTACCCTCCCGCTCCCAGCATACCTCCAGCCCTCCCCACTGTCCTGTCCATTAATGGAGCAATATGTGCTGTGGTGCGGAGAGCGCAGGGTGCTGGCAGGTCAAGCACAGCAGATGATTGATTGCCCAGTGAACTCCGCAGTGTTTCTCTTATCAGAGGTGATAATTTCAGTCTCTAGTCTCTGTCCAGCTATCGGTGGATCCTTCAAAACACTGGGAACCCCAACCTGCTGTCAAACATAGCAAGAGACAGAGTATGATCATAGTTCCAAAGGCTAAAACAACCTCCATGACAAATGGAGGTGTTGCTTTCACAAATCACAGTGTTGCTTTCACGAACGATATCCTCCGGCGCAACAGCAACACTACAGTCAACTGGAGATTTCCATCCCTGCTTCATTGAGAGCTGAGCTCATTAGTGCAGGAAAGATTCTTCATATGGCAACAGACTTATCAATCACCAACGAACATTTTAATGAGCTGATCGCGTTAATGAATTTTTAGAGCTCCATTTATTTTAAACAGCCAACTGACTAGTTTATCTTTGGTTTTATTCTCATTTTCTCTTGCCACTTGTATAAGAAACTTGGGCTTGGGCTTCACAAGACAGCAGGAGAGACATATGCACACCAGTTTCCCCCTCTCTTCTCATCAGAGGTAAGGAAATCAAATGCTTCCCCAATTTACATCCTACTTAATCCCGCTGACATTAATTTACTTAAATCTGGGTACATTATTTGTCCAATTAGATCTGTACAGTATGCAAACCAGGAGGGTTTGGCTAGGTCTCCTTACAATAACTGTTTCTGTGCTTAGTTCTGGAGGAGGGCAAAAAAGACCATTTCTGGCTAGTAATTTATTCTAATTCCACTTTTTATTATTTCTTCTTGTTTCAAGAATAACTTTTGTGCTTGGCATGCTCAGCTCTAGGAACCCGGCCACCGTGACTGATACCGTCATTCCCAGCACGAACCTTCAGGGAGATGAACAGCATATATTTGGGCTTCTGAGGTATAGAAATAGGACTATATGAATTAATTGTGGCTGTGAGGTTTTTCAGGTTCTTCATGTTTTTCATGAACATTCAGTCTTGGTTGTTGACAGTGGCATGAAGGTTCATTTGCATTGCTGTTAAGGGTCGAGGGA
>NW_010395882.1:0-43925 GCF_000710305.1 Buceros rhinoceros silvestris
GGGGGACACGGAGCAAGCCGGTCCCCGCCTTTTCTGCCAGGGTCACGTAGCGAGCAACAGGCAGGTGAGACGCGTCGTGTCCCCTGTGCAGGCAGGGGGGCTGAAGGCAGTAGGTGAACCCGGGCGATTTAGAGCCGACAGAAGGCTGGCAAGTCAGAAAAATACAACGGTAGGTGGATTAGGATGACACACCAAAGACAGAGGGCAGGGTGACAGAGGCGGCAGCCAGCGGGAGGGGTCTCACAGTGTTGCAGGGCGATGTTTTTACCTGAGGAAGTTTTAACAAAAAGGGCACCCTGCAGCACTCGCGCCACCTTCCTGACAGAAAAAAGGGGACTCGAGTGACGGCGAACCCACATCCACACCCTCAGCAGTCCCCGCGTTTTCCAAGTTACCCCCGTGTCGCGGAGTGACAGCAAAGGGCTTGCTGAAGGGGCACAAAATCCTCTCCCAAACCAGGCTGCTGGTGAGCTACAGGGGGACGTTCAGGGCGGAGAAGAGCTGTAAAAAAAAAAAAAAAAAATTCCCAGGATTTTGTTAACAGGGTCTTTGTTACCGAGCCTCAAATCAAGACTTGGAAATGGATAATGTTGATAGAGAGTAAGATACTGTTCTGTATGTGGTAATTAACAGACTTGGGCCCTCCGTGAAGTGTTCAAGCTTTTTGGGAGCAGTGTTTGTGTTACTTGGAGTCTCTACTGTTTGGAAGAGGAGAAAGAAAAGGTTCTTTGATGTTTTCAAACTGCAGTGAGAAGCTAATCCCACCTAGGAAGAAGTGGGGAGTGCATTTCTGTAGCATGAAGTTAGTGTCCCTAATTAATGTCATAAAAAACATCCTTTTTGTAACCCTTGTGTATTTGAATTCTGTTAAATAGAAACAAATGAGACTCTGAGGAGGTTCTGATAATTCTCATTAGTTTACACATAATGAAAATAACTTATTTATAGTAATTAGCTTTTAAAAATTAGATTTTTTTTTAAATTTAAATTTGCCCGGAATAAATAATTAAACCGCGATTGAGCAGACAAATTTGTAGCTTTTTAGTGATCCAGTAGTTCTTGGAAGATGGTAGTGAAATCAAGCCACCATGAGCCTTGAGAAGTTTCACCAGAGGTAAGCATTTCAAGTTGTTTGTAAATTGCTGCCTATTAAAATTGACCGGCATATTAACGGTTTTACAGGAGACTACTTTTGTTAGGTGTATGGCCCTAGAATGCTAAATGGCAGGACCATGGTAGATTAAGGAACTGATTGCTCTTGTTCCAAATTGTTTATTGATCTTTGACGTGCTGAAATATGATATCCACCACAATATTACAGCTGGAAAACTTCTGCTGTTAGAGAATAAGTAACAGTTTTGCTTTTGAGATACTTTTAATTTAGTAATATAGTTTCTCCTCTGTCAAGTGCATGTGCACAAACATTCATTTTTATTAAGTGCTTCTTAACACGGTCTAATTAAGCTTCGCTCCAGCTTTTCTTGGGATGTGCAGGAGCCAGCTGCAGATGTACTATGCTTGTGGTAAATCTGAGTTGTGTCTAGATCAGAGGTAAAGTAGTATAGAGAGGAAGAACATGGTTACACCTAAGTGTATGCATTTGTAATAGCCGCCTAAGCAAGAAAATCGATGTGACTCTCCCTCTCCCTCCTTCCCCCTCCCCCTCCCTTTTTTTTTTGGATTCCACTCTTCATTAGCAGTCAAAGGCTGCTTATGTATCTGACCTGGAATTAGTGAAGTTGAAAACAGCTACGCTTCTGGTTCAGACTGATCCCTTTCTTCTGTCCAATATGAATGCGAATGAGACAAGCTAAAGACTGAGTTTACAGGTCTAGGCTATACTTGAGTTACTTCTGATATCCATGTGCAGGGCTGCAGTGCTGTTGCAACAAAAATTAATGGTGCTGGAGATTGGAGGTATGAGATCCTGAATCCTGACCTGTGGCATGGTCGAAATAGGTGGTGTGGTATTTGTAGGCAAGGATTTATACTTGACCTGGTTATGTTGCAGTGTTAGAAATGGTTTTGGTAAATTGTTACATTAAAAGTGACAGGAAGAGTCAAGACGAAAACGTTGTTCGATACTCCAGTATTGTGTCGCGTATCTTGCCTATTTGTTGCATCTTTATATTTAAAAGTAATAATGCTTTGAGAGCGGTCTTAAGTAAAGATGTTCTCTTCCCTAACCGGAATTTGTTTTTAGATGTCCCTGACTGTAGGGCCTGTTGAGAGGCTTTCTTGCATAGTGCAGGGGACCTGTTATCTGAGCTGGCAATACAGTGGAATCAATCAGCTTTGCCATCTCCCTTTCCTTAGGCTTGAATCTGAGTGCCTCCAAATAAAGCCCCACCCTTGATTTGATTTGATTTGCATTTGATATATTTTTGGAGCGTATAAAATGAGAAGGAGCTTCTTCATGGTGTCATAGCAGTTAGACACTCACGTTCAATCCCCTGTTTAATTAAACCGTCCGTTTAATTGGAATTTAACTAATGTGTCTCCTTGCAAGAAGCAAGTTAGCAAACAATTTCTTTTCCATTCATCCTTTGCCTGCATAGCTGTCTATTGGAGTTCGTAACTGAAATTAAGCAGATTGTGTGTAAACCTGTATATAGGAAACATTTTTCAGTTAGTGCTTGTCTAAGTAGGGTAGCTTTGGAAGGGTAAAAGTGAAATGCAAAAGGAAGGGAAAGTGCCAAAATAATATTTTAAAGCTTTAAGTCAAAACAGGCAAATGATTGCAAGCAATCAGTATTGATTTTCAAATTTTGTGATAGACAGTTTGGTTTATAACTCAGAAGGTGGGCTTAAAGCGTAAGGGCTTGAGATCAGGAGTTTCCTGTCCCGGCTCATGGTTTTCATTTGGGACTCAGCTCTGTTTTATGTAGTGAGTGTCATCTCAGTGCCGGACCCGGGCATACTGTTTGCTGAATTGGAAGATGCTGTTGAAAAGTTACCTAAATTAACTTTACAATGACTTTGGAAACATGTTAGAAGCAGTGGATAATCTCATCTTGGTATTAATAGAATACTTTTTATTGGTATTGGCTGCTTACTTGGGCTTTAGCTAACGTTTATGGAAGATATATGCTGAGGAAAGACTCCATTGCAAACTTAGAATTTCTGGCCCTGAATCAAGGAGCTCGGAATGATTAACAAAGTCACAACTGCTTTTTAGCACTACATGAATGGCACCTAGAATATTAACCTTTATTCCTTTTTGCCATTCATTTTTCAAAACAGTACCAGTAAATGAAACTACATAGTCATAAAGAAATGGGGAAGCCACTTCCAAACCCACTGTTTGTCTCTACTTGTATGTATGGGAACTGTGAGAGATACTTCAGTGCAAAAAGAGTATGGAGAAAATCAGAAAAGTGACAAGTGACATGGTGAAGGTCTAAATTGCTTAATTTCATTTTAAATGAATCGGTTTTTACAAAGTTCTGTGGCTGTTTATTTCACCTTTTTCTTTCTTAGCAAGATATATATCTTTTTAGGCTAAGTGTCAGTGGGGTTTCCTTAGTAATTGCTTCTTTTTTTCCTTTTGTCATTGAATAATAGCTTAATTACCATAGTAAATCTCCATCCTAACTGCTCTGTAAACAAATTACACCTCTCCTTAGGCAGTTTCTTCTCTTCTAGTTTCATCCCTTTTGTCCAGATTCCTTAATTTTTGAATAATATAATTTTGTGCTATGAACAGGTCAGTTCTATTTAATTTGACATTACCCCTTTGTGTTCTGCCTAATTTCTCCAGTGCATAATGGAGTGTTTGTCACTCCTGCACAGGGGAGAGGGCTTTAATGAATTGTGCACAGGGTGTGCTCTAATTGACAGTAATGCATTCTGTACATTTTTTAATTAAGTCTGTATAACTCCCTCATCTAAGGTGGATAATTGTTTCCTGAATTATGCACTTCTATTTTTATCGGTTTGCCTAATCTTAAAGTTTAAAGTCATTGTCACTTGCATGACAATGAATGTATATTCTTTAATCAGCATATAATGCTCAATATCATCTACTGCTTCAGAAAGAGCTGACTGATGTAAAAAAAAAAATACATAGGGCATAATATAGACACAGAAAAGATTGCAGAAAAATGTCCGAATGATTGATCAAAACACAGATGCCATTTTTCATTGTGTTTTCAAATTGGAAAAGCCATTAAAAATATATCCTCAGCCTATTTAATTCGTAATTTCAAGATAGGTTAAATTCATCACTGTGCAGAGGGTCAGTAAAAGTCCAGGAATAAATTAAATCCAATTTAAGCCCTTTGGGCCTGATTCAAAGCTCTTTGAAGTCACTGAGCTATTTTTCTTTGAGTTCAGCACAAATAATAGTAATTAATAATCTCACTCCAAGTAGTTCCTGAGTGAAACAAATAATGAAATATGATTTAAAAACTTGAGCTTGGCTTGAATGTTTGAATGATTGAACAGTCCTGCAAAAAGCTGAGGTTAGTCATTTATACGTTGTTGGGGGGGAGACCAGAGCAGGAGGTTTTGTGCAGCAGTTTTCGGAAGATTTGGGGTTCTGCAGTGCACGCAGAAACAACATCAAGAGCTCGTTAAGTATGGTTCTTGGTAGAAGGTGAGCTGTCAGCTCTGATTTTTGGCTGTTTGAAAGGCTTCTCTCACCTGTAGAACCTCTCATGGCCATGGAAATCTGGACCGAGCTTCTAAGAGCCTTTTTTTTTTTCCTGTTTCAATCGTAGTAATTAGTCGTTAAAGTAGAACTAGCTATGATGCCACTGAGCGCAGTTCCTATTGGAACCAGCTATAGCACTTTTTGGAAACCAAATAATTGTGAATTTTTATAATCCAAAAAGACAACGGATAATTTACAAATTTTATAATTTACAGATAAGAAGTCTTTCGTGTGTGTTTATGTGTAGATATAAACAAGTGTAGTGTATACACATATGTATCTGTAAAAAATTAAAAAAGCAAAGCTCATGTATTAACCTGTAAAGGAATTGGTGAAAAAATCAATTGTAAAGTCTCAGCCTGATCTGGCTTTAATTTATGTAAAGCACTGAAAGAAAATTGAGACATCTTAATGTTCATAACTTAGACCCAATACATTTCTTGTTATCAACGCAAGATAATTTATTGTAGTAAATTAATCCTGTAGTTTTAAAATTAGTGCAGATTACTGGAATGATGAATCACCTGGAGTTTTGCAGTGAGATGAATCTTTACATTTAAATCCTTTCACTGGAAGAGCAGTTTAATAAAATACATAATTCAGTGGTAATATTGTATGGACTTAAGGATGCCTAAAACATTGATATTTGTTTCTTTTAACATTTCACCATTTGCTCCTCACATTGATTCTAGCCAAGGCATGATTTTTAGCCAACACACAAATTTTTACATTTCACTATACCACCAATTATACATTTCAAGCTATTCAATCAAATGATAGGTTTTTTATTCTATGCTAGTGGATTCAACTCAGGTTTGCATATACAACTGTTTCTATAGTAACTGATGCACTTGAAAGAAGGAAATAACAGTTTAAATAATTAAAAAATAGAAAAATAGATGGCATAACAAAATATGGGGTAGTGTGAGAATGATGTAGATTTTTATTGTTGGTAGTTTCAGAACGTGGTGCATTTGTAACAAATACGTGGATGACACGCGTGACTCCAGGAAATACTTGTATTGGGTAGAAGAGTCATCAGTTTAGGAGGCAGATAGAGACAAAATGAATTTAAGTATCAT
The DNA here is from genome assembly GCF_000710305.1 of Buceros rhinoceros silvestris. Classification (NCBI taxonomy): domain Eukaryota; kingdom Metazoa; phylum Chordata; class Aves; order Bucerotiformes; family Bucerotidae; genus Buceros; species Buceros rhinoceros. The sequence continues at coordinate 5,737 of NW_010395882.1, forward strand.
AATTAGAATAGAGCTTCTCAAATTTACCTTACCATTCCATTCAAATGCAATGTTTGATAGAAACTTTCTAGTTTTGTTGGTTTTCCTGGCGAACATTTATGAGACGAGGGATGGATTTTCTGATGAGAGAATAGACAGTAACGTGTATGTACCAGATTGGCTTAGCCACCTTTCTCAGAACGGATGATGCCTGGAGGCTAAATTACCAAGGAAGCTTAAGTATAAAGGATTGATTTCTTTCTTTTTTTTTTTTGAAGGCATTAATTCCAGTTTTCTGTTTTCATGTTCTAACCACTGACTCATTGGATTTCCAGGAGAGGTTCTTGTACTTTTAATTTTATTTTAAAAGTTAGAATTTGAAAGCTCTAATTTTCATTCTAGTATAGAAAAAAGTTCTGTAAATCTAGGGTGATTTGCTTTTTTCAGAGTGTCCTGTTAATCTTAAAATATACAGCTATCTGACAGAGTTCTCCTCAGGCTTTTCTTAATTGCAGTGATTACACATTCCCTCTTTTTGAACTAAGCTTATCACAACTGTATTGTTATGTGTTTATTTTCTTGACTTTTTTTTCAGCAAACTATAAACATAATTTATAATAAATACCTTTCACTTTAAGCTATTACAGACTTTACCCAGTCTGTTTCCATTTCTGCCTCATTAATTTTCAGCATATGTTTTAAAATCAATTGTCAAAAAATATATTAGACCCTAGGGGGCTATTACCCATTGTCTTCTGTATTTCCCTAACGGTAGTGGGCTCTCATAAAAACTTCAGTATGAGTTTTGAAGAGCTGATTGAACAGTGATATACAGAACCAATAGATAAATAGTAGGCAAATTCTCCATTAATAGCACACAACATGCTATCTTAATTTTTTATTTCTTAATGCTGAATGCAGAGCTTGCCGTTTTAAGTTTTGTATTCAGAACTGGGATCATTTGGGTATCTTTGTTATTTCATAGTTACTAAGTTTGTCTTTAGGGAAGACACGTTCATAAATACTAGTAACTGTTGTATGCTTCCTACTCGGGCCTCCTTGGGATTATATAGGGGTTTTATTTGAATCAAGGAAAAAGTGTGATGATAAAGAGATAATTCTTATTTAAACAGTGATGGCTTCTGCATACCTATGCAGATTTTCAGCTTCTTCATAATGCTGCTTTTGATTTTTCCATGTTTGAGAAATGCAATAGTTTAACTTTGTCATGCTTTAAAATGCTGTAAAATCATTTAACATCAGCTGAAGTGTAATTAAATATCTTGAGAACAGCGCTTTCTCTGTTCGTACACGCTCTGAGTTAAGTTAGGTCTTTATATTTTGCTTTTAATATTGGAAGAAAAATCACAGGCCAAATGCCCTTGAATGCCAGAAAAAAGAAAGATTGTTTTCCGCTACTTGAGTATCTAGAAGAGCAGGAAGGCAATTTGGGAGGCTTCTGTAACCTAGACTAGCTTGCCATGAGGATGCAAAGGCTATTGCAACACAGTCTGATTCCTGTTGGCTAGCACACACCTGCGTTGCTGCTGCTTTTCCCACTGCACCCAACTTTCTTCTTCTATATCCACTAAATTAAAGCTATTACGGAGCAGAATGACTGCAGCTGGTTATCATGTGCCTCAGGAGGACTTCTGGGATGCTCATACAGAACAGTGTTATGTTTTAACAATACCAGCCAGTGCACATTCAGAACGGATGAGAATCTCTGGTATAGAGATAATCTGTTTTTACACTGTAATCTGTGAAGGTGGTTGTCTAGTAGCACTGATGTTTACATTGTGCTGAAATCCTGTGGGTTCTGGCTGATCATCAAGGTTGAGGCTGGATTTCTGCTGATCTCTTCTGACAGATTAAAACCTTTTATTGTTTAATTCATTTTGAACAAGTATTAGTTCAGCCATATAACTGCATTTTTTTCCTTTCAGTTCTACAATAACAGTTCAGCATTCTGTGCTCAAAACAGTTCTGAAAGTCTCTGCCTAGTGTGTTTTGGAGAGGAAAAAGAACGTAGACTAGGTGAATTGAGAAAAATAAACTTGCTGAACAGAGATATGCTTTGCTCTGGGACTAGTTGGGGAGGGGAACACTTAAATGAGTGGTTCCTCACAAGTAGAGGAACTTAGCGTAAGAGATGTAGAGAGTTTTACTGAAATGTTCTTGTTGTGCAAGGAAGAAAATCTCTCGTGTGCATGTGTACGCATAGCATTTGTAATGAACTGCTAACTGGTTCCAGTGCATCCAGTGTGAGGAGCCTACTTTTGCCTCTGAGGCAAAGGATGCGTACCTAGTTGTTCCAAAGCCCAGGTGGACTGCAGTGACCACCGGTGCTGGGAGGCCGCTTGCTCCATTTTTCTCGCCAGTGATTGATCTCAAATAGGTTGTAGCCCTATAGCAAACCTCCTGTCCCTCAGATGCAACAGAGCTGATAAAGCAGGGATTTCGGTGGCGTGTGGAGTAACCTGGTATATAATGTTGTAGTTCGTTGTTGTTAGATTCATTATCCCTTTTAATCGGAAGTTTGGAAAAGCCTTCCATCAAGCTCAGATTTTAGAATCTTGCAGTGTTATTTCTTGCCTACATTTAGCTCAAAATGTAGTAACCTTCTCTTGAAAACGTGATGACGTCAGTTCTTTCAAATAAGGAAGATTAGCTGTTTCATTCTATTTGCAGCCATTTCTGGCTTTAGTAGTAGTTTGCTAGCGATACAAGAACTTTTCCTAATGTCATTTGAAACAAGGGCATATTATGTCTGGTTTCTTCAGCACAGAATAGAGCTCAGATCTTCTGAAAGAAATGGATCACTCTGGACCTTGTCTTGTACTCATTGGAATAGTGCTTCTGCTATCTTTAAATGGTGTGACCCATGGCCCTAGTTAGAGTCTCACTCTTCCTTTTAAGAACTTCTTTTTATTTCACTCACTTTTAGCTTTTCATTTCTTGTATTTCAGTGGAGGGGCACAGCTGATTGATTTGGTGTAATACATGACCTCTTGCCCTCTGGGAAGTCAGTGAATTCTTCGTTGTTGAAGCTTTTCTAAGAGATATTTCCAGGGCTCATTTTAAATCTAAATTTGATTCTGTAGCAGTCATCTCTGTGTGACAGTTTCATTTACTGCACATGCTAATCTGTCGGATAACATGGCATCTCTCGCTGCCCCCAAATTCACAGCGTTCATTTATTAGCTTTACATTGCAACAAATGCAAAGATAGATTCACCTTAATGCTGGACCTTGCCATTACACTTCAGCCTACTGATGGTTTGGGGTTGCAGTGCTCTTTCTTTTAAGAGGTCTGTAATCTCTGGAAGTAATTGTGTGATTCAGGAACAAGTTGGTTAAATGTCCTCAAACATTTAAAACAACCTTCTGGTTTTGTGCCATGCATAATGTGATTTGCATGAAAACAACACCTGCATGTCTTTGTGAGCAGTTTTTCAGAGTTTGCACATCATTCTTCCTATGCTGCACTGAAAACAGCTTTCAGTGATGCGGTCAGGAGAACAGCAGATTTGATGTCTGCTGTTCTTCAAGCACCTTATAAAAGCACTAATTATGATTCTCATCAATAGACATGGAAGTATTTTATAAAGGAATCAAATACCAAAATTGACCAGGCACTTCTTACTGACCTATTTTCTATTGGGGGCAGGGAGTGTTGATGTGTGTGGGGGTTTTGTTCTTTTTTTTTTGTGGGAATGAACAATATACTATTTCTCTTTCAGGCTGATGTAACCTTTTGTTTTTCTTGGTTTGGTTTTTTTTCTGTTTTCTCCCAAGTAATATGAAGATGTACTGTTTCTACAACATAGAATTGCTTTAAGTGAGCTGTGCGTCTCTGGCCATTGCACATCACTGTGATGTTTTGCAAGTTGAAATGGGTGGTATTTGGTGGAAGATGTGCTACATCTCAGGAGATCAGCCCCTCTATTAGGTTGGATGGGAATGTGAGGTGTTTAAACTCTGCTTCAAAGAGCAGTTCAATGGATCGTGTAAATATTTTCCCTTTTCAAAGACAGGAGACGAAATCACAGGAGAGGCAAGTTCCCTGCTGTTATGCATTAAGCCATTAGTTGACTAGGAAAAAAGTCAAACCTCTTTTATCACAACTGGTGTCCTACTGACTATTCCACTGTCTCATTTTGTAGCATCAGGCAGAAGATTCTGTGGATTTCCACTTGGAAAAGAAGTTGGCTACATAAGCAATTGTAAATCTTAAAGGACCGTGTCCTTTATTTCCCTCAGAACTTGACTAGTGGGAGGTACTAGTGATAGAAAAGGGATTAATATTGATAACTATTTGGCTGCTGATACCCGAGATATTCAGATGCCTCTTAGCAATGCAGATGCTGGAAACTATTTTGAAATTATATTGCTGTAATTAAATTACTTTAAATTTATTGTTTATTCCTTGCCAAGGTAGTGGATGGTTCCAAAGAAAACATAATTTACTGATGTATCTGTAGAATCTTTGCTTTTACAAACTAGTAAAATAACATAGTTGCATACAGTGATGAAATGCCACTGCTTCTGTCATTATTTTCATTCTGCCAGACCTACTCAATGTTTGGCACTGTAGTTCTTGACTTTTAGCTGTTTGTTTAGAATTGGAGGAGTTTTGGAATTGCTCATGGCATTTGAGAAGACGATAAAAGTGATTTTGAGAAAGGTACAGTTGTGTCTTTACCATCTTCTGTTGTCACTGAGGTGCTAATATTTTAGATGTTTGGTTTGTTTGTGTATGTGTGCATGTGTGGCTAAATGCTGCAGGCTGGTCCAAAGGTTTTTTTGTCTGTAAACTCACACTGCAAAAGCATTTCCGGCAACCATTTTCGGTGCACCTACGTTGATGTGTAATTCTGTTTATTTCAGTTGCAATTCCTTTTGCAAACAGGAACTGAATGCTGAATGTGCATTTTGGGGACATGGTTCAGTGGTGGATGTGGCAGTGCTGGGTTAACGGTTGGACTCAATGATCTTAAAGGTCTTTTCCAACCTAAATGATTCTACGATGAATGTGTTATGTGTAAGATAATACGGAACCAGGCTGTTACAGTCATGAGCTGTAATACCTCCATCTAGTACTAGTTCCTAATTCACAGAGCTGAAGAGCAGAGAAGTAAGGAGAATGCCCACCCTTAGCTAATGTATTATATAGGTGACTACCAGTATATACAGTCTCCTTGTTAAACACTGCTCTCTTTTGCTCCCCTGCCACGTTAGCACTGTATGAGGGGTAAGTCATCAGCTAATGCTGTCATCATCATCATGGCTTGGCTTCGTGAACGAAGATCTGGGAAGGGTTTTTCCCATGCTCGCTGCAAGCGATGAGTGCACCCTTCGGGCCTGTGCGGTGGATTTTTAGGTGAGGCGCAGCGTGTGCGGAGCTGGCTCCACCCTTTACACCTGAGGTTCATCTGCCAGGGCCTAGTGAGCTTGGACGGTGACAGCGAAGTCCTCGGGTCGTAGGTTTGGTTAGAGTATCCTTCTCTTAGATGATGGATGCCTTACAGGGCTAAACGAGCTCCATCTGCCCGGGTTTGGAGTCAGAGTTGTCCTTCTCCTAGGATGGTTGCCTGAAGGCTAGTGAGCCCATCCTGCCCGTGGATACACTTTGTCTGACCCTTCAGTTGAGACCTGTCTGGCACCAGAGGCACATGCCACCACCAGCACAGCTCTCAACCCCACAAGGGCACGCAAGCTCCTTCCCCATGGCAAGGGGGTGCCCATGAAAGAGTCGCTGCTCTACCTCCGGACATCACAGACCCGGGCACGGGGCGGCCAGGGCCTGCCAAGAATGGGAGTCCTGGAGGCTGGCTAATGCTGTAACGCTGTGCAGTCAGACATACTTGGTGAATATTGTATTTCTGCATGGACTGTGTTCCTCTTGAAATGTAGAAATTATAAAACATCAAAGGAAAGAACTGAGGCAGGAGCAGGGCATTAGTCATTGATATCAGTAAAGGAGAATCTGATAGTAGAAGGCTTTATGAAAAACAAAGTCACGTTGTGGCTTTCAAAATGAGAGAAAATGCTTTATGACCTGTGATAGTGGACAGATACAACTAAGCAGATAGCACAGACCTATGATTTTCATGTACTGGCAATCATCGAGGTTTCTGACAGAAATGAAGATTTCCTCAGATCTGGCAGCTACAAAATGCTGTATAATAGTGATGTGCAAGACCTTGTGACCCAATGTAAATTGTGATCCTCTTAAAAAATAGTGGCTCTCAAGGTGGACAGTAGGTGGACAAGGAGTACTGCTAGAATCCGTCCAAAAATATTTAAATAGCTGGACAAGGAGTACTGCTAGAAACTGTCCAAAATTTTTAAGAGCTTGCTTGCAGAATATTAAGGCAGCATGTTTTTAAACTTTTTTGAGCAAATGTTTGGCTAGTTTACATGCGAAGTCTACGTCTGAGGCTTGATCCATCTTGCACATTGCATCTGTTTTTCACGTAAAGTAAAATTAAACCCTATTCGATAGTCTGGTACTAACAAAAGTCATTTTAGGGACAGAATAGGGGTTTTTTTTTTAAATGTATAGAAGTATGCTAAAAATTTGGAATGTTAAAATTATAAAACCTCTTTCACATGTGCTGTATTTTACATAGGCATTTTACTTTCTTCTTTGTATCCGTTTTCTGTTTTTCAGCTGGATTTCTCTTGATGGATACTTACACTGGCATGATAAAAGGGCTTGTATGGAGTATGAGAGGATGGGAAGATAAGAGTTGTGTTGCTTTGGCCACCAGTGCCTAACCAGGCTTTTTAGAAGAGATTATGTGAAATCAGTGTTGTGCAGTGCTTTTGATACAGCTTCCAGCACTCAGTTGTGTTTTTCCTACAGCAACAAACTGTTGAGACGGTTTTACTTTACGTGGAGAGTTGCTTCTCCACCCCTTTAGTAAATATGAAATCTAAATTCTACTGTTACTAGCACGATTATTATGGCATTTAAGAACTTAGAAATGTGAACATTCCCCTTGTGCTTACAGCCGTTATTGGAAAATGGGAATACTAAATGCTAATATAATCTGAAAATTTTGCTCTGTTGGCAAAGTGTCTCATGCTATACCATTTTCATACTTTATTATTTAACATGATTAAAACCTAATTTAATATCATAAAATATTGTAATTTAAAGTTGTAATTCTTGTGGTCCTTTAGGCTGCATGCATTATTATAGTGGCATAAGTGGAAAATATATGTGCTGTGTATGAAGAAGTCACTAAAGCCATGGGTAGCGAAACCACATAATCCTAGTTTCCCACTGTTTTTACATTTGTGTGATGGAAGTGCCTTATTTCCCCATCTATAGTTGGAAGATGTGAATAATATGTAAATGAAGCCTGCTTTGTATTTATGTTAGCTGAATCGGGAGTGCTCGTCACATGTTAGTTATAGCGTGCAACAATTAGCTGATCCTCATAATATTCCTGTAAATGTTCTGTGATACCCGTAAGTGTTCTGTTAGAAACTGAAGTTTAGGAGATGTCCAGAGGCACCGCTACTGAGATGGAAATACAGATCAGCTCACCAGCTGTACCCTCTAGCCTGTGCCTCTAGCAGGAACAACCGAATTAATCAAACAGACTTCTTAAACTATAGTAGGATGGGGAAGTGATTGAAGAAACGACGCATGGCACAGTGTCTCTCTGGCAACATACATTAAACGTGACATGGAAATATAAATGGAAATAAGATGGATTTCGTACCGTTTACCTTAGAGAAAGCCAAGTTGTCTGTGGAAATTCATTTGCATATTAAGTGCCTATATAAGGACTGAACTTGCTCTCAGCACCTAGTCCAAGCCTAGCTGTTCTGTCCCCTGCACTTCAGGTTACATACATTATCCTATTCATCTGGCTACGTTTCTATGAGTGTCTTTGAAGCCTTCAATACCAAATTCTATGGACAGTAAGAATGAATGTTTTGTGTCTTTCCACGTTTCCGCTAGCTAGCGCACGATATTCTAGTCTGTCAAAAAACTGGTTAATTCCCTGCTCCTCCAGTGGATTGGAGTCCTGTTTGCTATGGAGACTATGCATGCCGTTATTTTACTAGCCACCTGCTTTACTTTGTTACGTAATTCTACAGAGCAATAAAGGAGAGCTAAGGATGTCCCAAGTGCTTTTATTTTTCCTTTTTAAATAACAAAACCTATTGTATTCATTTACATGGGTTTCACATTATAGTAGTAGTACTTGCTTTTAACAAGTTTATACCTTTTTGGAAGGATTGATAATGCTAGTAAAAACGGCTTGGTTTTGTAATTCACAAATCAAGTGACAGGAGGGTAGTGCTAATTGAACAGGAAGAATATTGGTGTGTTCAGATTGAAAATTCATTTGAATATGGTATAAAAAATGGCATATGCCTGCCTCTAGAAGTGAGAGCTACTTCTCCTAAGTAGCTGAGCGTTGTTTAATAAAGTCTGTTTACAGTTTTATAAGTAAACATCAGATCTGGTAACCCTTCCACTGATAGTTTTCCTTCTGTCTTGAGGGGGGCTAATTACGTCTTACTATTTAGGAAACACCTACTAATTTCTAAGCTTCAGTTTGTTTTTACAGAGTTGTACATTACTTTTACACCACAGATTCCAGTGGTTTTGGGTTTTGGTAATGATAATCACTTCTAAAATCGTGCCCTATGGTGTGAAAGCACCGTCTGTTTTAAAGGAAGACAAGCAGTTTACATAGGGCATGATTCTCTGTATGTAGCAGAAAATAATGCTCTTAACTGCAAGGTCAAAACTACTTTTTTTTTTTCTTAACAGACAAGCAATAGAATAAATGACTAATGATGTGTCTGTAATTTTTTGGCATCAGTGCTAGCTTGATACCCACTGCTGCCAGGTAAGCAGGAAGGCACAAGGTAAGGGTAGCTGCAGGGTTATTCTGAGGAAGCTCTAGGAGCTTTGAACCAGCAGACTGAGCTGCCGTCCACCCAGGAGTGTTAGCAGCCTTTGCAGCTGCCCCCTGAAAATGGAGGGTCAAGCAGCCTTTCAGCCAGTGCTGGGGAGAGGCCCGTATAAAAGCCAGGCACAGAGCACAGCTCCTGGAGTCCAGCCAACAGATGCAGCAGTTCACGCAGAAGGGTGCTGAGAAGGGACCCTCTTCTGAGGTCAGACCAGTCTAAACGTTCTCAGTAATGGTGGTGATGCACCACAGGGCACATTGTCCAGCAGGCGTTGGAGCAGCAGTTGCTGTCAAGACAATGGCTTTGACCCAGACCCAGCTTCAGGTGATCAGTGCAGCCTGCTGTGTCCCAGGCTGCAGGTGCTGCCTGGGGCCTCTCCCTGAGGCCAGGAGAGATGGTCCTCTGTCTTACAGGTGGTGTGCTAGTTTTGGAGAGCTGTATTGCCAGGTTGAATAGTTAAAGGAGGAGGTCTGGAGGCTGCAAATCATTAGAAATGAGAAAGACAGGATCTTATCAGAGATGCAACAGCTTTGAGAGCCCCAGAGCCCAGCTCCTGTGAAGTATGCAGAGTCTGTCCTTAGAACAGTAAGTGCAAGGTCTGGGAATAGTTAAGGGTAGACTCCAGCTCCGCATGAAAATTTGCAGCTATGGGGTAGGTTTACTGCTCTGAAAGCTGAGGAGGAGCTGGGTATGCTTTCAAGCAAAGCATCTGGACCAACTGAACCTGAACCATGTGAGACCACCAGGAGGAAACAGTAAGTGATAGTAATGGGTGACTCTGCTGCAGGGAACAGACACACCCATCAGCCTATGTGACTGTGAATCTGGAGGGGGATCCCGATGGACAGCAAGTTGAACGTGGGCCAGCAGTGTTCCCTTGCAGCCAAGGAGCCTGGGCTGCCTCAAGAGAGGTGTTTCCAGCAAGTTGCGGGAGGTGATTGTTTTGCTCTGTTCAACACTGGTAAGGGCACACCTGGAGTACTGTGTCTGGTTTTGGGCTTCCCAGTACAGTAGAGGTGGCATTACTGGAGAGAGAGTAGCTAAGGGCCACTATGATGATTAAGGGAGCAGAGCACCTCTCCAATGAGGAGAGGCTGTGAGGGCTGGGATTCTTTAGCCTGGAGAACAGAAGGCTTGGGGGGGATCTCATCAATGTGTACAAATAACGAGGGGGTGGGGGCTTAAAAAAGACGGGTGTAACAAATTTCTTCATGCATATGTGAAGATGAATGAAGCATAGTAAGATTGGACAAACTTGTTAGTAAGGATACATAGATGTATGGAATTTGAATCTTAATTATATGTTGCTATTTACCTGCCTCAACAGCAATAAGCAGGGAAGACAGAAAGCCAGCTCCAGTGTTAGACCTCTTCCGTATTACTTTATACCTGGTGATCCTGCACTGGTAAATTTAAATATTGTCCCTTAGAAGTCTTCCCTTACAACTTATTCCTCAAACACAAAGGAGTGTTTTGCCGTCTCCTGCCTCAAGCTATGCAGAATTTCTGTGAACATTTTTAGCCGGGTATTTATTCATATGATCAGTAGCAATTAAGTTTCAAAGCATAAGAGAAAAAACCACCACATCTTTTATAGGCAGATGCTGTAAAGTGTGTAAAGAAAAGAATTCATCAGACTTTTGTGACCTGAAAACTAGTTCTCAGGACAAGTATGGATGGTGACTAATTTGTAGTTAATTCAGCTCTCTAGGAACAGGTATTTTTTTCTCCTCACCCAGTAGTCTGTTCTGGTGAAACAAAATCTCTTGGGAGTGGTATTGTCCAAGTGCTTTATACTGAATGCAGGAGTGTATGTCTTACTCAAACATCACTGCTGGAGGAGTGTGTCTGTGTTGTGGGGTTTTTTGGTTTAAGGTGTGTGGGGGTTGTTTGGGTTTTTCTTCTTGAGGCTTTGTAATTTTGCAGAGATGTACATGTGATGGGATTGAAAAGAGTTACTGACTGCAGTTGACTCAAGTAAGAGGAGTATAGCAGCAGTGTAATAACTGGGAAGGTTGAGAGAAAAAGAATCTTTCATTGGTTGGAGCAACTTGGAGTAGGTCACCTGTACAACCTGCCGCTGGCCTGTTCTTTGCGCTCTTTGAAAACTACTTAAATTCTTTAAATGAGTCAGATTGGATTAATATTACTAATAAAGACAACATGTTTGAATGCTGTAAATTCTCAAATGTGGATTCGAAATGCGCTGAGTTTTGACAGCTTTAACTCTCTTCTTGTGTTATGGTGGTTTTGTTTTTTTTTTTTTTTTTAAAGTAGACTTTGCACTTCTTCAGAGCACTGTTGTGGGTCATAAGATAACTAGTTTAGTGTAAAGAGTGTAAGGTTTAGAAACCTTAAGAGGTGTGACAATGCTGAAGCCTTCTGGCTTCCAGAAATGCATCTTGAAATTTCTTCTTTGACATCAGAGTGAGAGAATGGCTCTAGTGACTATATGTCTGGCTTCCTTTGTTTCTTCTATCTGCTACTGATAAAAGAAGACTTCCCTTGAAGTTTTGGGTATTTGTTATTGGTAATTACATATTAGCTCATCCTCTTATGAGGATGCTCATCCCTATTAAAACGTTGCCTTGCCTGTTGTCATTCAGGCACCAGAATTACTTGTTGATTATTCACAAGTATGAGGAATAGCATTTAAAGGGAATTTTTAATGCTTTTCTATTAAAAATTGAATCAAAGTCCTGATGCTCTGAATTGTATGAAGGGCAAACAGCTTGAAGAGTGAGCATCAGGCAGTTTGGGAAATAAATACTTTATCTCTGTAATTTTCAGTTGCAAACTTTGCACATGGGAATCAGAGGTGGATGACCAACTGGGAGCAGATGTGTTGGGTAGTGGCTGCCAGAGATTTTTTTTTTTTATTTTTCTTTCCTGTTCCATAGATCGTGTGGATGGTGCTAATAGGAACTGAGCTGAAAATCCTATAGAGCAACGTAAAGAACAGAGAATGAAAAGCGTGTTTCATGATTTTATGTCTCATTTAAAGTTATCAGTTCTGCGTGAGAGTTTTACCCCTTCCTGTAATACTTGTTTAATCCTGAGAGATGTTGGGCTGATAGCAAAAGGAGTTCTTGCCCTCTTTGCCTAAGTAAAAAGCAGCCTGGCATATAAATACGCTTCTTGTCTGCTGTGTAACTTTTACTCACAGGGTGGTATTCTCCTCTCATTCTTCTGGAAGCTACAGAAATCACTGCACTGGTATGTGGCACAAGCTATTGAAAAGTTATAGCAAAATAAAATCTTCACAAATTCAGCATTAGTATATGTAACTTTTTCCTCAACAGGCTGCAGAACAAGCTCAAGCTCCCTGTTGGTCACAGAAGACTTCTAGAAATATCTGCCAGTGCATTTGATATTCAACCGTAATTATCAGGATGGGAATTGTTATCTTAAGTGAAAGTTGCTCAGATTGGAGAGGAAAAAATAAGTGGTGGTGAATGCACATTGTATGTGATAGTATCATAAGTCTGCTTCACTCACAGTAAAAAAAGGCTGTGATATTGAAGTTTATTTTTTGCCTCCTAAAGAATAGTGTATTATCCCATAGTTTGCTGTATCCAGTGACTTGATGTCATACGACAAAGAGTGTTGCCAAGAAGGTCAAGGGAGTCTGTGCCAATGTTGCCCAGCTCTTAGAGTACGGCTCACTCGGTGTGTCTAAACTTTGGAAGTTGATTTTTTTTTTTTTTTTAAAGACTTGATTTTTATTCCTATATAACCTCTTAGGCTTCTGCGTTTCTGAAAAACTGTGTCTGCTCGATCTGTGTGAGCAAAGGCTTTGAACTGATGCTATATTCTATCATTGTGTATATATAGATCTCTGTTATATTTTGTTAATGTCTAATTGTTTTTTTTAGAGGCAACTGCAACAACATCTTGTTTATAATCTCAGCAGTTGTCACAGGTGTGGGATAACAATAAAAATATTGCATCTTACACCACTGTGCACTCTGCTAGGGCTCTACTGAGACTTAATCTACATGCAACATCTCTGCAGCATGTAAAGACTTTAATAAGAAAAAGTCAATGAGCCTCATGTACCTTTTATAAAACATGACATAAGGCAATATAATTAAAACTAAACTTATTTCCTGTGGTGAAATTAACTTACAGAAATGAAGGTGTTTAGTTATTAAATAGGATCTCTGGAGTTCCTGCTTTATTCTTGCCACTCCTGGGAGGGTTTTGATTGTTTGCTTCCTTTCTCTTGCATGCTTGCTGTGTAATTTAAAACTGATATCTTCCTTTGGGAAACAAAATTTGATCGGAGAACAGCCTGCATCACTAGCTAAACCAATTACCAATGTTTTACTCACTTTTCTTTCCCTATTCTTTCCCCCCACCTCTAACTGTAAGGGGAAGAAAAAATAGCAAGTGTGCAGAGGTTTGTTTTAGAAAAATAGTAGTGAAGAGCAAATTGGGTTTTTCTGTAAAGAGGAGGGCCTTTTCTTTCAGTGTAGGTAAACGACTTTTTTTTTAAGTAGCAAAAGAGGATAGCAGGTGTTTGCTTTGGTTGTTTCCTGTGACCAAGTCTTTTGGTGTTCATCGTTGGTCTCCCAGCACCTGAACTGCCTGGGTGCAGCTGCTGTATGTAATATAAAATATAGCTTATGGAGAGGCTCAGCAAATAGGTGAAATCAGTATTGGTAGCTACTTAGCTTGAAACAGCCAGGCTTGTCTCTACGGTGAGGTGTTAAAATACATGACAGTGCAGCAGAGTTTTGTTTGCCATTAAGAACAATGAGTATTAGTGAGTGGCTAAAAGATTATGATCAAAATCAAGACAGGACAGTTGTTTCTTTGTGTGCCCTGGTTTCTGCTAGTAAGACTATTGCAAATAGAATTTTTCTTTTAATGTGAAAGTGTGTTAAGATATGGGCAAAATTGAATCTTCATGCTCATAAACTTCAGTTGAGTTGGAACTTGCTGCCTGTATAGATCTGATCTGCATGGTTCAAACTTCATTAATAGGGACAAAAGCATAATTACTCTTTTCGTAATGATTTAATAAAGAATATTTTCATAATCCTTTCTGCATAGCCAAGAAGTCAAATTATTTAGGTTTTGGAGTCCTTACAAAATAGTAGTAACTTGTAACTGACTTGGAAGATTATTTTTTAATTATTATTTTGCACACCTATACACTGTCTATATGGAATTATTAATTATTATGTTCTTTCTTTGCAAAATCATCATGGTTTTCCTGTGTGGTGTAGAACTGGGAATGGCTTAGAGTATTGAAAAGAATTTTTTCCTGGCAATGATTATTGATACTGTGCTAGAAAATTCACAAAATAAAAATCAGCAACAAGCACTTCATGCAGTGATTGGAGGGTTTAATAATCCAGATATTTAGAAATAGATTGATACTGCACTGTATCTTTTGGTTTGAGTGAAGAAGTCCTTTTTCGTACTGATATGACAGCTTTTGAACTGCATCAGTGATTTCTTCTGGAAATCATCACATTTGTTACTTGCTTATCTGTATCAGTGATACCTGTGATTTAGGTTCAGTTCTAGTATTGTGTGAAACATGACCTAGTATGTGCTTTTTGAGATACAAAAATTAAAAAATAATCCAAGTTTTGATTATTTAATTTTTTTTAGACTTCTAGATTGCTGACTTTGATTTTTCAGACTTGCCCAATTCTTGTATACTATTAGTCTAGGCTGAATAACTCTTTGAAGAACTGGAGTTAGAGAAATACTAAAACACTGATTTGCTCTGAAGATGAGTCAGGGAGGTGGTCTGGAAGAATTCTTTAAATGCACAATCTCAGACTTACTAAAGGAGCTTACACTTGAGATGCAAGAGGGAGATAGGGGTTTACTTGCCTAAACAGGAAGAAAGTTCAGGAGAGAGCTGGATTTTCACTCAAGGAATAATAGGGCAACTTTCTTGGTTGTCCATGCTCGTATACGCCTCATATGTGAGAAGCAGGTAACTGTTGGTTAGAATATTGAAGTGGAACTCTTCGGCTTTGCTCTCTAACTGATCTGCATAACATCTTGAGTTTAGCCATATTTTCTCTCTCTTAACAAGTATAAATGGATGGCTTCAGATTAATGGTAGGTATTAGACTTCTTCAGATTAGTATGAAAGTTGTGTTTGAATTTATGTTGCTCCTGTTCTTGTACTGTGTATTGTACTGCATAGTGTAGGAACGAAATGGAAACTAAGAAACAAACAAAAAAAAAGCCTTTTATTTTTAGATCAGCTAAGCTAAAACTGCATATGACAAATTATCTGAAAGGTTTGGGTTTACTAACATAAAAATTCCTAAAATCAAAATACTTCTTTCCTCCCATAGGGTAGCACATCAGATGAGTTACTAAACAGGTGTTTATCTGATACTCAAAATAAATAGTTCTTTTATAAGAAGTTGATTTGGTTTTGGCACGGTTGTGAGCTGGTCAAGAAGCACTTTGGCTTGACCTTTATAGGTACTATCAAGAGGAACCAAAGTATCACTGAAAGTTGTCCCAGTTGAAGTTAAAAAGCCTCCTTTAACCTTTAAAAAGCTTACAAAATACTGCACTGTTTTTTTCCCTGGCCCCTGAGTATTTTATTTTAACATAAGTTTTGGGGTTTTTGTTTTGTTTCTATTTTCTTTCCTAGTTTTGTAGAGTGGCAAACAAAATAAACATTAAAAGGATTTTTTTAAACTGAGTGAAGGTCCTTTGCAAGAATGTTGAAGAATAAACACATTTTTTCCCTTTCAATATGCTTCTAAAGCTTCTCATCTTATAGCCCTTAATATCTTCATTTTGGAATCATTTCTCCCTTATATCCTGGAATAGTACACGTTTAAC
Source organism: Buceros rhinoceros silvestris (assembly GCF_000710305.1). Classification (NCBI taxonomy): domain Eukaryota; kingdom Metazoa; phylum Chordata; class Aves; order Bucerotiformes; family Bucerotidae; genus Buceros; species Buceros rhinoceros. The sequence goes on from NW_010395882.1 coordinate 21,493, forward strand.
GTGGGCTTATAAGTGCCTTACTGTGCATGTTTCAACTTTTCTGGATATTTAATTGCTAGAGAAGTTAATTTTTCTCCTTATGGAATGTGCCATTGATGATTTTATACAGTGTGTCCTCTCATTTTAAAACAATTAGTCCTAAGAAATGTAATTGAATGAAATTAAATTCATGAGGGAAGTAAACACCAGGGATGGAGACGAGCTATTTAAACTAAAGGACAATATTGGCACAAGAGCTAATGGATGTAAGCTGGCTATGAATAAATTCAAGCTGAGAATTTAAAGAAGGTTCCTAATTGTTAGAGCAGTGAGGTTCTGCAATGGTTTTTTGATCAAAGGAAAATCATAAGCACTCTAGGAAGGAGTTTGATTGCCTTATGAAAAGCATTATGCGATACTTCTCATGCATGGCTGGGGACTGGACTGGGAAGTTTTGGTGGTCCTTCCCTTTCCTGCAATCCCGAGAAGTATATAGTTTCTGACAGATTTGTTTATGAGTCAGAAATTTATCTTTATGTGTCCTTGTGGGTGCATAAATTTGGTTCACATTGATTTTATTCACAAGATTAGCTCTTGTCACATTCAGTTTGATGTATTAATTCTCAGAGGTCAACCTGGAGTCTTGGTTCAAGTTGCAGAATCTTTCAGTTACTTGTGTGTGGTAATGGGAAGTTAGATACTGAGATAGAAGCTGGAGGTTTCTTCCATTTCAGTTCTTTGCATTTACATGAAGAAAGGTTTATAATTTTTTCATCTGATAGTGTTTGTGGAATTAGAACTGTTTTTTTTTTTTCTCGTTACCACTACTCATTTTTCATAAAAACCAAAACAGCTTTCTAAAAAGTGCACTAGAGTGGTCATCTTGGGTAGCTTAAAGATTGCTTACTGTAATCTAAAGTAAAATTGAATGTGTTTTACTACTGCATTTAGACTTGTTTTTTTTCCCCTGTATCTACCTGAATTGAAGGGGAATACACTAGGAAGGCAATGGAGAGTTTTTCTCATTAAAAGCGTGTGTAGCCTTAATTCTGTGGTTTCCCACTCCCATGACTTGTACTGCCTCTAGTGCTGACTGTGCTAAACATGATTTACTATTGATTCAGCTACGTGATGCCCACAGATGATATTTCTGAACTATTATGCACTAGAACTTGATTTCTGTTCCTGCTTTAATTTTTTTCGTGCTGAAAACTAACCAGCTCCTGAGTTGCTGTCAGGCAGTCACTGCAAGGAGACTGAGCTGACTTGCAGGTACTTGAGACCTGGCAATTTTTTTACAGTCTCTTCTGTCTCCTTATGCAATACTGGCATTTTATTTAGTGTGTTGGCTTTTGTTTTGATTTTTTGGGGGAGGGGGGATGGAGGGTACGTTCTGACCTTTTGTACTAGCAGGAAAATATGAAGCTAATTCATTAATTAGCCAGAAAGACACTACTAGTACATTTTGAGTTCTCATTCTTGTTTTCTGTATTGTCCTTGTGTTTTAGTGGGAAGTTTAGTGCTGCACAGATTGATCAATCATCTCAGAAAGTCATGCTGTGGAAACTGAATTGCTATCTAATTAACTAAAAAGTTTAATCTTACCATCAGTAACTGTAAAAAATAATCCATCTGACCACTTAAAAATGGATCTTGGAAGTTTAGTTGTACACACTCCTAGTGACTATGTTTATTATCCTGTGAAAGCTGAGCGTTTGATGTAATGAGTTTAATCGGGAAGGTTTTCTCAGGGTTTGTCCATAACATTGAGCAGCTGTTTGTGTGTACTGCTATCGGGGAATAGCAGAAGGCCTGTTATTACTTCAGTATGTTAAAAGAGCACCCTCCTTTGTGAAAATGTATTTTTATTTTGTTAGTGTATGTTAAGATGTGCCTGTGTATTAAGAGTGCCCTGCATTAACCTTTCACTTGCAGAGCTGGATTAGAATCTGGAGTGGAGCATCAGAGGGCCTTTCAAGACCAAGTTGAAAGAATCCCTTGTGCGGTATATGAAAGGCTGGCCTTCTGCCGTCTGACAATTGCTTTGATCATATTTCTCTTCTGGGAAGGTGGTTTTTATAATACCAGGCTCTTACAGGTATTTTCAATGAGCTATTATGAGTGAAGCCGATAAGCACAGTAACACTCTTTGATGTCCATTTGATCTGTCAATGGTTATTGTGGGGGTTTCATTTTGAAGTAATTTTGTTTACCAAAACCAGTGTCTAATTAAATCAGCTAACTAAATAACATAGTCTAAAAAAACAAAAAACAAAAACAAGCCTTATTTCCTTTCTGGAAAAATTGAGTTTAGGAATAGGTTCCATATTCATGTTTTATTTACAATTGTAAACGCACATTTTTCATCAATATTTTCTGACAGGTTTGTATTGGATTTAGGCCCAGAAGGTGTTCTGCAGATGCAAGGTTTCCAAAAGCTATTGTTTTAGCGATTTTTCACAGTATGTTATAAATGGCTTGTTTTCTGTACTGATTTCGCTTCATTTAATTCTATCTGAAGACACGCTCTGCAGATTAATGTATTCCTACTGGGTCCAGCCCCAGTTAGTTTAGCCCTATGTGAACTGGTCTTGTTTTTGGTGTGGTTCCATGACTTGGAATACTTCATGTTTGGAACTAAAGATTTATAATCTATGCAGCCATCATTCACCAGTCTGGCATAAAGGCACAGCATGCTTTCTCCCCTCCTAGCGATAAATAACCTTTAGGATCCACCATTCACTTTCAAGCATGCCTTAGTGGTTTGTAGTCTTTAGTAGATGTACTTTAAAATGGCTTTTTGAAACTTTTGAGTGATATTTTAATTAATTTGTGAGATGAGTGACAATGGTTTACATCATTACATAGTAAAATAATTTTAAAAGCCCCAATTTCTCAAGAGGAATGGGGAACCTTTGTTTCTGTGGTGTGACTTTTTAGTTTGTTTCTTTTTTACCAGAGCAAAATTTATTAATACCACAAACATAACACAAATGTTATAAATCAAAATTTAAATAGAGACAGATAATTAGGACAAAGGGATGGAAGGAAAGAAAAAAAAGGGCTTTCAGAAATGTGCATGTCCCAGCTTTGTCGCTGCTGCTACTGGGGATTAAATTCTTCATGAGAATAATAGAAATGTTACTGTGAGTGAGTGAAAGGGACAGTTAAACTTTTAGCTCAGCCTAAATACTTTCACAAGGCCCATATTTTATGAATGTCCATCAGGTTTGGAGTCTTCAGGAAGACAGAGCATATGGTCCCTCATCAGTGTCTAGCCTTCTGAGATACAGTAGGGAAGAGTTTCGCTGTCTCTGTGTCTACAGATTGTGGCTTTTTTTCAGAGATGCACAATATTTTAATATCCATCTTAAAAACTTTGTCTACACTATAAGCTCCTTGGGGCTCCATGAACAACAGGAGAACAAGTGCTAAGAACCGGAAGACGTTCCTAACTAATATTGGAAGAAACTGCTTGTTCCTTAAATGCTACGTGGAGATTTTTCTCATACCGGTTTCCTTCTGAAGTGCCAGTTGTAGCTTTGGTTACTGGTAGTGTAACAGGCCAGCAGGCTTACTGAGGGTGTCTGAGATACTTTTAAGAGTAAACTTCTGTAGGAAACTTTTTTCTGCAAATAAAATCCCAAACCTCAAGGAACCCGTTTGCTCCTTTCACTACTTCATAATCAGAGCCTCTATGTGTTGGCATGTTGTCAGTAGTTATGGTTTCTATTTTGTTACAAAACTTAATTTGTGACTAGGGTTGATTTGCTGTTGGATTGTTTTTCAGCGGCTCTGACAATGATTTTGATAACAAGCATTAAAAATGCTGATAGTGGTAAGGAGGGTATGGATGGTTAGAACAGATAGTTCTGCATAGTGTTTTAGTGTTTGAAATTCACCGTGCATGTTAATTTCTTCCTTAAAAGTTTTGTTAGAAAAATGTTCAGACAGAGAATTGTAATTGTAGTCTAAGTGGTTCTGGCCCTGGCTTTCTTCAATTAGGTATTTTAAATATGTATGTCTGGTAATATATCATTATGGAATATGAAAGCAAATTGGATGTGGAGGGCCAGATGCAGTGCTCAGAAGTGCTTCTTTTCTCTCTGGGAATAAAACCATATGCTTAGTAGACTCTTACTCTGGATCAAAGGTGGAGTGGAGTTGTTTGCTGAACAGAGAGAAATCAAATAATATTTAATTGGTGTTAGTTTTGTTTAATAGAACCTGGTTTTGTTCTAATATAAGTTGTCAAAGCGGCCTGTTTAGACTTAATGCCTATTGTGAAGAATTTCAAGTTGCTGTGACCCTTTGTCATTAACAAAATCGTCTCTTTTAACAAAGTAGAGGTGTCAAGGCTGATAGTCAATGTTTACTATTTCACTATAAGCAATGTTTATTATATGTTACACATTATTATTGATTTTAACTGTATAGATGGAAGCTATTTGCATATGTTTTGACCTATTCAGACATTTGAAGAATAAATGCTATGAATAAAATGCACCCATAAACCAGACTGTTTTGCATGGATAGTGCCTGTTCCAAGCACAAAGGAGTGGTATCGATCTTCTGGGATACTGAATGCACTCCTGTCCTGTCCCAAGCAACCACATTTGTATAATGCTTTTGCACAGTGATCAAGCTTCAAATTGTGTTTTCCTTTTTGTCCGTGGGTCTCTGAGCCTGCCTAACAATCCGTACTGTACTGACCAATCATGTGTAATGTCATGTGTGAGTGCTCTGGAGAAAAAAAAAGGCAAACCAACAACATTGGTAATATATTCCAAAAGCAAGCGATCTATCCCGTTTGCAGTTTTCCTTTTTGGCTGTGTTATTAATATCATTCTTTTCCCTAAGCAAAACTCTCCCTCTCAAAATATGTTTGTTTTTATTAGGATTGTTATTATTTAGCAATGTAAACTCAAGACAATTTTTATTTAAAGAACTTAGGGGTCGAAGGCCTGCTTAATTCTCCATGGAGTCCTTCAAATAACGTGTCACGTGCCTGCCTCCTCTTAGGAAAAGAACCTGTAGTTCATTTCATGGTTACGCTGACATTTACTGTGTTCCAGTTTGCTCAGGAATTGTTAGATGCTTCGTCCGTGACAAATGTTTCCATTTATACATTTTTGAGTGATAGGAAAGCTTTCTCTAGGCAAGAAAAGTTCATGTAAATAATAAAATAAATTTTAATGTTATAATGAAACTGTATTAATACAAAATCACTTCTCCGACACTGTTAAGAGGAACTTTGTTTTAATGTCTAATAAGAAACACGGCACCAAAATAAACTTTGACCATTTCGGCAAACTGTTGATGGTAATGTGGCAGGGTTTGTGTTGGGAGGTGGTGGTTGGCTAGATGTTAAAAGTCAACCTTCCTAAATAAATCCTCTGAATTTCTGCTATTAAGTAAGTGGAAATATATGCTGCCTTTAGTATCAACCATTTTAACTGTCTCTTGGATACATGAAACCACAACCAACTTCAATGTCTTTCCTAGGTGTTAAAAGCCTCAGCTGTCCCTTTCTCAGCTGTCACAACTTCCAGCTTTCTTTTGACAACTTATGTAATGATGTCTCATATTCAGTGTGGAAAAAAGGGGTCTGAAAGCTCATCTTCAGCATGGAATAAATCATTGCGAGTACTGCATAAGAGAAGAGGGATTGGAGGATGGTGGTGCTGCCTAGTTCTGTTTCTGCCAAAGGAGAATGAAGGTGCAGGGCAGAGGGTAGAGTTTTTATTATGCCGTTATTTATTTATTTTAGTTTTGCTCTTGGCTATTTAAGAAGACAGTAGAGTATCACTTTGTGCAAAATGAAATTAGCAGTTCTGAGAGTGGCTAGTTTCTGCAAAAATATTCTTGCTGGTTCTCCTGTGGAGTAGCTTCAGTAGCCTGCCTTCCTAACTGTTTTTAACAGCGTGAAACCTGATTTTACCATGTGAAAGCAGGCTTTGTCACAGCAGGGACGAGGCAATGTGCATGCGTAGCTGCAAAAAAGCTGAAGGAGTCCCAAATCACTGCAGTCTCTGCAGGGTCCACCTTTATGCTTCAGTAATTTTTCTATCAGTTAAGATAACTGCATCAACATAATGGAGCTCTTATATCCTGGTTTGAAAGAGAAGGTTAAGATGAGGAGAAGGAAGAGGGAAGAAGAACAGTGTGGTGAAGAAGTGAAAAACAAGGAAATGCATGAAATGAAACCTTACCCATGTGGACTGCAAGATGATGTATATATTGTAATTACACACTGTTAGGTGAAGAAAGATACATAGATTGTGTTATTACAGGGAACTGTGGAAAAGCAAGGCTGCACGAATTTTGCTCAACTGCGTTGTGGGTTTGGGTTAATTTAGGTCAATACCAGATAATCAAAAACCGTGAGTCAAGTCTGAAAACGTTGTGAGAAGTATTTTATTCCTTTGTAGTTCTAATTGGGTTTTTTCTGAAAGCATTAGGTGAGAGGAACAGGATGCTATTTTTGTTTTAAAATGTGTAACCAGCTTTTATTAACAGCTTGTACTTGCTTCCAGAGAGACTATTAATACAGCTGCTCAATAGACAAATACTTGCATTTAATTAAATATGAAACCAAAAAGAAAGCAGCACAAGCTACTGTACTTTCTGCCATTACCATAAAAAAATACATTATTGGAGGTAATAGGAGGCAATAGGGAGCAGGAGTGTGGTGTTTGTTTATTTTTCTTGCTTCGTTTGCTACTTTATTAAATAGTCTTCATGAATAGAACAGGAGGTCTGGCGGAAGAAAGGGAGTCATGGAGGTGAATGGTTTGTAGAGTAGTAGAGAAATAGATGTGTTAAAATCATGGTAAAATATTATCTCCAAGAATGAGTCTGAGCTCTATTTTTATGGGCTATTTTGATGCACACATGTGCATTGTGGCCATGACCCTGTCACCTGTCTTCTTTCCGCCATCCCAGTTCAAATCTATTTGTTCCCAGGGCAAAACCTTTCATTGGTTTTCCTGCCAAAATTGAAATTTTTGACTATGGTGAGTCTGTCGAAGAAATTTTTCAAGTTTTGATTGGTATCCAGACATTTGGTGTTCATCTGTAGTGCAAAGGAAACTTTCAGCAGCGAAGTAAATTCAGTTCATCTATTTTCTGCTATAGAGCTACACTAAATTTATAAAATGTTGGCATAACGTTATACTTCTGATTGCAGTTCTCTTGAGTGCTTTAAGTTGAACAAAGCATCGGGCAGTTTTTCTTGCGTTTTTTCAAAGTGTAATATTCAAGAAATTGTAATATAAGGCTTTCTACTTGGTTCTGCGCTGAAAGGGCAATACAATCAAACCCTGCAAGTGTCACTGCATACAATATTCTAGGGGCATCACAGAAAGTTTTGTATCCTTACAGTTTATTTTAAAAATTCACAATGCAGCAAGCAACTTTGAATGTGTTTCAAAATACAGTGTTGTGAATGGAAATAAACCAAGTTGAAGTAACCCCCCCACTTGAAAGGGGGAATGGTACTTAAGGGGGTCATACAAACCAGGCTGTTGCTACAGAGGGAGGAAAATGTTTTTCAAGGTCAGTATGTTTGAAAACAGTGGGAGGAAGCTCTTACATAGAGCAGACAACCTCAGACATCAGTATTTACCGTTGTTGATTCTGAAAAATTACAGCAGCTCTTTATCCTGAAACCGAAATGAAGAGTTTCTTACCTACTACTGTGTGGCAGCTATGGATTTTTGAATGCTTTATGTGAAATTCTAGAGCTGCTCTGTGCAGTGAACGTGGCAGGAGTTTTACCAGTATGGGCTGTAGGGGTGATGAGTACTAGTCAGTAAGGCTGGGATTGAGTAGAGTACTGTAGGGAGAAGTTAAATGGTCGCATTATCGTATTTCAAGTAACTTGTTTCATACAAATATGTCAATTTGTTAAGAGTTACGTTAGAGACTGTTGTAGCTATTAACCATTGTATGGACTAGATGTTTTTAGGAATGTTCTTTATTTTGTAAGAATAGATTATGTTTGGGGTTTTTTTTTTTTTTTATTTATCCTTAATATCTCTGTAGGGGGCACATCCTTTCTGTGGAATTGGCATCACAGGGCTGGATCTTAGTATTCAGCTTCCTCTTGTCTCTCTGTTTTCTTTCCTTTTTACTTCAAGGCAATGCGGGATCTCAAGATCTGCCTCCCTACTTCCCCATCAGAAACAAAGCTCATGCTTAAGGACAAGTAAATAATCCTAGAGAGGGAAAGATCAGTGGGGAAAGGTGTTGACTAAAAAACCCAAACCCCTCTAACCTTAAAACTCTCACAGCTCAGAGCAACGTGGGTATATCTGACTGTAGTCTTCATACATGATCACATTAATATCAGTATTAAAATGTAGTGCTGTTATTAACAGTGATTAGATGGACATAGGAGAGAAACCAGTAAATCTTAATATTAACGAGTAGATGTAACTGAAGTAAAAGATGGGGATCAGGTTTTGGTGTTTGGTTTTTTTTTACTAAAACTGGAGTCTCAAAATCAATGTTCAGCTGAAAATGAACATAATATTTCTCTCTACTGATCAAACTCACTCTTTAAAAACAATGCATAGTTTGGGTAAGTTTGGGTAATATCTTACTACGTGTCTTACTTAGATTTCTTCAGTGCTGAATAGGCTCTGCAGCATGGTACCTTCTGTACTTGTGACACAAATGTTAAGGAAGTTGGATCAATAACAAATGTAGTTTGTACATGAATTGCTTGTCAGAATGGAATGCATAGTGAATTATTTGCTCGACGTGGAATCTTGGAGTGCGTATCTCCTACTTCTGTTATTGGAGAAACACTTTAATGGGAAGTTCTGACCTGCTCATTTCATCAGCTAGCTCTTCTATTGACCTCATTTACTTACCTTTTAAAAAACCCAAATCTTTATTTAATCTTTATCACAGGTCAGGGAACATGAGGACAATAGTGTAGAGCACGTAAGCGTTATACCTCTGCACCCTACAAGCATTGTACAAAAGAGGAAGTAGCTCGATATTACTCATTTGCTTAATGAAGGCAATGGACATTAAGAAAAGCAGAAAACACCAGGGAGAAGCAAATAGTATTCTGTAATGAAGTATAAAACGCTCAATAATATAATTCTAAACTGAGTCTGAACACATCACATCTCAGAGTCTTAAAAGAAGAAATATAGGCAGTTGTGATTCTTGTGAAAGCAAGTACTCCACTGAAGTGTTACTTCAAGTGGCCAGTTTGATTAATAGTGAGTTACCTTAGGATTCTTACTAATTTTTCAGAAATTAACTAGTAGTAATGACCAAGATGGTCTTAACAGTGTTTGCTTTAATAGGCCACGTGGAGGTCTGATCCTACACTCACTGCCCATTTCAAACCCCTGTATAGTCTGCAATCACCCATGCTGGGTGGATTCGCTTCAGTAAGTTGCAGTTTCTGAGTATAAAATGAAAGTACTGGAGCTCTGTAAGGGTAATTGCAACACCACAACGTCTGGAATACTCTCATGTTTTGTGGGTGCTTGATTTCTGAATATTATGTGCACATTCTACATGTATTCCGAGCACACATTGTATTAAAACACTGGTTTTGATGCCATTTATCTAGCTAAATATCATCACACTTTAAAAAGCCCCTGAAAAAATACAAGCCTTTCTTATCTCTTTCCTCTCTCATATTCCCAGCTGAGAATCTTCTATCTATTACTACAAGTAAAGCTGAAACTGGTATTTTACTCTGCCTTCTATTTCGTTGTCTGATAACTCATGGCTATTGGTGCAGGGTATTTGACAAGATTAATGATACAACTAACCTCTTTGTGCTACTCTCATTACCAGTATTTATCTTAAAATCCACTTCCAAGAAGCTAGAATGGGCACTTGAACATGAAAGCTACTGAATGTCTTCTTAACCACTGTGCTGAAAGCTGAACTCAAGTAAGGACAGGATGCAGCCTTAATTAAATACACAGTTCTGGGTAAATCTAGTAAATACTGCATATTGTGATACTCAAAAAGGCTGGAAAAAATGCTATGTAATGTCTGAGTAATCTTTCTCTGTATACTTAATCTAATAATTAATTGATTTATTTCTTTCTCTAAAGGCTCCATCCTCAGTGAGGAGAATGTTCTTCACTGAAATAACACTATTTACTTATGTGTTAGAGAAAATGTAGTCAACATAATTACTATCTATGCTGTGGGTTATTTAATATTGGTGGTTTTGCACTTTTTGTACTCTTTACTCCGCTTTTCCTCAAACCTGTAATGCTATAGTAAGTATGGATGAATGCAGATGGGAGACAGCTTTTACTGTCAATACTGAATTTTGATAAGTGACAAAGTAAACCTCATGCTGCTGTCCAGGCTTATGGATACCTGGTGTAAACCTGAAGCAGTTAATGTGATTTTCCTGTGTTTTGTGGTGGAGCCACACCTTCTGGGTACTTGCCCTGTCCCAGGAGCTGAAAAATGGGTTAATCACAATGATGGGCTACAAATGCTCCGCCTGACTACCCACAGAAATACAGAAGGAGTGCAAATCAGAGAGAATAGAGCAGGAAGTGCTCTTTCTCAGCTTGTTCCTTTCCTTTTCAGTATTATTCTCAATAGTCTGCTATTTTCTATTTTAGATCAGCAAATTGATGCATTTTTGTAGTTTAGGGTGTGTTTTTCTAAGTTGGGGAAGGTGGGGTGGTGTTACCCAAGGTTCTTTTCTTACCTTATACAGTATTTTGAGTTGAGTGAAAAATGGTATCAAAATTGCTAATAGCCAAGAAGTATTAGTTCTAGTGCTGGCCCTGACATGAAAAGTTCTGTTTTATAGCTTTTAGATCTTTAATGTTTGAACCTTTGCAAGTCGTGGCAATTGTGCAATTTAGGTGATTTCTGAAGAATTACTTCCCTCACTTATGTGGAATCGTGTGTTGCACACTCGTAGAGAAATGAGAGAGAGATTGATTAATCCTTTTTCTTCAAGATAAGTTATCCGACAGCATCTAAAAGTCTTTATTGAAGTTGATATCCTGTATGCTGGGCAAAGAATAGAAGAGTTAGTCTTGAAAACCTGAAGTTTGAAGATTAACTCTGGCTGATGTGAGTTACAAGATGTCTGAGTCCCTGCTGAGCTCAGGAATTTAGTAGGAGCATTGAGGGACTCTGCCTGCTGTTCAGTGCCATCTTCCCGCTTCAGAGGTGGTGGCTTTCCTGCAGGGAGTTTCTAACCATTTCTAATACACGTGTGGGTACACAAATACAAAACAGAAAATGGTGATAATTATTGATCATATTTGAGTGCTGGATGCCTGACCACGATAATCTGAGGTGAGGAAAATGCGTCTTCGGCATAAGTCATTCCACAACATGAAGAAGGTTGGAGGCATCTGTTTTCCCATGTGCTATGGCAGCGTTGCCATGTAATGAGCAGTGCACCCAGACAGGGCTATAGTGATACTTGGTGGCGTGACTTGGTTTCCTGTCCCTTTGTTCCTTAAGCTCAGGGGTTAAGATAGCATGAGAATGCCACAGGAGACCATCGTCCCTTAGGCAATGCGAGAGTAGCTTTTCATAGTGAAGCTACAGTATTTAGCAATGAAGAACAATTAAATAAAACTATTGGAAGATTTTTTAGTTGGTAGGTGACTGCCAGCCTTCTTTTTAATGTAGCTCTAAATTTCATGCTTTTTGAGGTGATATGGTAGTTTGTGAGTTAACTGATGTATGTATTCTGTTAGCTGGTAGTAACTGACACAGGTATTCTGTAGCTAAGAAAAACGTTTTGTCTTAATATTCAATCAGCAATGGACGAATTTGATCTGATGCTTTTATAAAAGATTTACCACACGTGCATGACGTAACCTGAATGTAGCACGTTGATCCAAGTCTTGTAGCACATACCAAAATATTTGGGTTTTAAACAATCTGGAAATACAAGTGCAAGTTATGAGAAGCAGATGATTTTGTTGGGGAATATCAAGCACCAGGCATTGTCCTCTGGAATGAGGAAAAGGCCTTCCTGTAAAAAGAAACATGTTTGTGCAAATACGATTTAAAAAATCAACAATCCACTGGGTTGTCTTTTTTTCCCAGTAGAGACATGAAAGACTAGAAATTTACTAAAGAGTGACAAAGAAGCATTTTGAGCTATAATAAATAAAACCTGTGAATCTTGAAAATTTTATAGTTTTAGAGCCAGTAGCCAAGGAACAGCATAATGCTACTACTTGGTGAAATGCTTTGTGCAAACTGGATTTTGGAATATTGAAATTGCAAGAATATGTAAAAATATGCTGTAGTGAAAAATAAGATATTAAAACACAGGGGAAAGAAAACAGTATGCTTCTATCACAGTCAGCAAACACCATTAAAATTAAACTGCAGGGGAAAGCAAATGGACTGTTTTTATCCAATATGAAATTAAGCAATATATTTAATCTGTATCTTTCATGTAGATGCTATCTCGTGAACAAGGAAAAGAAAGAAGAATTTTGATTTGGCTGATATGAAAAGGTAAAATACAACTATCCAGTTCCAGTGGACTTGACACTGATGTCTTTTCACCTAACCAAGAAAATTCAAGTCCTTGCGTGAGTTAAACAGTGCCAGGCTAAGAGAAACCATTTGGTTTGTAAGCATTTGTTATTGCAAGTATCTCAAGCAGATTTATGTCACCTGACTGTGATCCATTTGTGGAACCACAACTAGAGGCTGTTGTGCCATAGCTGACCAACTTTGACTTTTGACCAACTTGAAGGTCACATATATTTTCCTTCAAAAGCTCTTTCACCAATAGGAAGAGGCAGGAGTTTTACAGTATCCCTTTTTTTACAGTTCCTTTAGTATGACTGATGTTTGCTGGACAAGTGCAATGTTTCTTCATGTTTGGAGAGACTGTTCTTACTTGGCTTAACTAGGAGTGATCAGGTATTGAAAGAAATGAGAGAATGATGAAATTACATGGAACAAACCTAGTATAGCGTTTCTTATTCAAAGCTGTGATTTGAAATAGCTTTTGAAGCAAGAGCTAGGAATCTCAGGTGCAAGCTTGGCATTGGTATGGCTGCTCTGTAGGGAACTTAATTTGCTACCTGAGTCATTATCTCTCTGATAGATTAGGATGAGCTCACATACCTGTCTGTGCAGACCTCAGTCAATCTGCTTCTTTGTGCCTTCCATGCTTCTGAGGTAATTACTGCTTTTCCTAACAGGCCTGTCCGTTTTTTATGTGAACAGTACTTGCTTACTTTGAGGGCGGATCCACTGAAATCACTGGGACTCAGTGTAACACATTGAAATGCTGGTCTGTAATAGCTTGACTGATTTGGTATGTGTTTTAAATTATTGTTTTTTAAAAAATATTATTTTTTCTTTAAATACCTTTCCAATCTCCCCACCCAGATGTCTAAAACCTTCACAACCTGTTACTTTTTAATTGAAATGAAGAAGATATTTCTTAATGTGCATTTCCTCTGCTGATACCACATTGAATCACTGATGTGCTAAACTGGGTTCACAGTTTATTGGCTGCTGACATGGTGCAAAACAGTTTTGTGCACAAGATGTTGCAGAATCTAGGGTATCACAACTGAATTGTGCCAACAGATACCTTTTCTTTATAAAGTATTAAGTATATAAAGCTCCATGATACGGTTAAATCAGAAGGTGCAAATGAAATTAAAAAAAATTTTGAGAACTCAATTATACCCAATTTCTTTTAGGCTTTAAAATAGGACTTAAGTTTATCTTTTCTTTTTTCAGTCTTGGATTTTGATATTAGAGAACTAGAAATCTGTCTTTTCCTGTGCTGATAAAAAAAATGATGTGTTGAAGCATTATCACCGAAATAGTTTATCACATTTTGTAAGACACTTAAAAGAGCTTTTCACTTGTGTTAATCTTTTGTACTGTGTTAAGGTGGTCAAATAATCTTTAAATTCTTCAAAATATCTCTCCAAAATTGTTTATTGTTTCATTTAAACAGCTAGTGAGGAAGCGGAGAGTTTTAGGGGTGTCTGTTATGTATACGCTGTTAAGGCCTATGGTATGCTAATGACCTGTACATGCTTTTGACGTTTGGTGAATTCTGCTCTGTTGATGATAATAGTTATAACTATTCTTTGCTTATAAGAAATATCCTTCTTTCTTGAAAATTAATTTTGCTATTGTAGTGGCTAATAAATGGCACTGGGTACTGCTGCACCCAGTGACACCTCCTAAAAATAATGAATTTTATCTGAGTGAAATACTGCTGCTTTTAGAGCAGCAGCCATTTGTGTGGGAGGTAGGGGGTGCGTGTGCTTTGACTTTTGGTATGTGTTTTGTTTAGCATTCTTGTTAGAGATAAATAGGGAAGAGGTCTGTGTTACAGAGATGGTTTCGTGGAGTAATCTCTCCAGTTCATTCAGTCGGCTGTTAGCAATAGATTTTTGGCTTTGATGTATCCCCCTGGTCTGTGCTCTATGCAGCCACCCTCTCCTATGTAATTCGTTCTGTGCTGGAAGCTTGAGTATCTCCTTTGTACAAGTGAAATTATACAGTTAGTGTGGAAGCCTAGTACCTTATTTTTCAACTTTGATTTCCATACTGGCTGTTAATGAACAAATTTTAACCTCAGTACTCTCCCACTTAGTAAGAAGCAAAAGGGGCTACGTATGGTTTCAGTCATAAGCTACTATGTTTCTGTGATAGCTTCAGTTCAAAAGTTTTATTTAGGGGAAGAAAGTAGAGCTTTTTCTGTGGTTTGCTCTCTCTCTGTTTCTTTAAACAGTGATTACAGTGAACATTATTACTGACTTAATCATTCCAAAAGCCAAACTTAACCTGAATTAATTGAAGTCGTATGTGGCAAATTCTAATCTTTGGATGACTTACTGTACTGTCTGGTCCTTCTGAAATGTTTTTTTAAATTTACCTGCATTTGCTAGTTTTGGTGCCCACATGTGATGGAAATACATTGATTTTTTTTAAAAATTTTTTTTTAAACCATAGTTATATATTTTTAAAGGGAAGTAGAAAATGTTGAAATTTGCATAAAATTAATCTTCAGTGTAATATAAATTTAGTGAACCTATCTTTAAGGTTGTTGTGTGTTTGGATTTTTTTTTTTATTCCTTTAAGTACTTTTTTTTTTTTTGTAAGTTTGGGTTTTTTGTTTTGTGTGTGTGTGTTTTGGTTTGTTTTTTAAGTAGATACTCAGTATGTTTGATATTTCTGCCAGGGAGAAGGGGATCAGAATTCTATGACTGTCACCGACTGTTAGCATTAAACCTCACAACTTCCCTGTAGAAGAAAGTTGTCTTTAATCACAAGCGTGTTATAAAGATCAACTTAACAGTCGGCACCAAAATACTACATACGTAGGACTGTAGATATTTAGAAAGTGTAAAAGGCTGCTGCTGTGGGAGTTTAGACAACGTTCACTAACATTGATAAAATCTTGCAAGATGCGCATGCAAATACAGAATAAATATTTTTTAAAATATGCATTTAACTGTCCTTCATAATTTCTGAAGATAAGCTGACCCAATTTTACTGGGAAAGAACTCTAAATCAGATCTTTTGTTTAAGAATGCTGAGAAGTTGTGAATGCATTAAGATGCAATTTACAAGTGAGTGAATAAATCAGTTTTCGGACTATATTAATCTAATGCAGTATGGACAAATACCCAGAAATAATTAAAATCATCAACATGTTGGTATTGCATGCAACCTCCTACGATGTTATTTTGCATAAAAAGGGCAAGTGAGGGGAAAATGTTCATACATTATGGATTTAATTGGCAGTTTCTGGTTATTAGAATAGAGGGTTATTTTCATTCCTAATGCACTTAACGTGAATTTAGTGTTTGAGAAAGGTTGATAGGCGAAAGATGAGGTTAAGGGTTGGTTTGTGAAAGGTTTAGTACTTTTGGATTGACAGCTCATGAAATCTGACAATAACAGCGCAAAGACCCAAACCAGCGAAGACAGTGCTGCTGCTGCCTTCTCACTGTTCCATACCTAACCAGTGATGCACCTACTCTTACCCAGAGTTCATCTGCAGCTCTCAGATGCATTCCTTTAAATCCTGGCTTTTTTCTGCTATATTTGCTTGCAAGAAAACTAAACGTAAGACTACAATGACAGCAATGGCTCTCTTCAAGATCCCAGCCTGCTAAAAACTGGCTTATGAGGCCACGTGTGCCATGTATTGTAGCCAGCTGATGGCTGCATTTTCTGAGACACCTTCTGGAAAAGGGCTGGAAGGACTAAGCCTTCAGCAAACTGATCATTTTTCTCTGAAGTTTCAAAAGCTTGTTACAGATCTCAGAGTGAGCATTCGAATTCGGATGTCAGTAAATTTCTTTACTCAAAAGCACTCAAGGAACACCAGGCTGCTGTTGAACGGTTGTAGTGTCCGGTATGTGATCTCTTTCTCCATCTCTCATTCTGTTAAGTGTGGGTTGCTTGATAGCACCTGAGGAAGCTAACAAACAGGAGCTGGAAGCTAATTGTTCAAGGTTGTACCTCTTATTCATGCAATGTTTCCTTTCCAGAGATACTTTTCAGAAGGAAAAAATAATTGTTGAACCTATTTATGATAATTTTTCTCTTAATGACATGACCTTTAAGTAGTATTTCTGGCGGCTTACATTCATGCTATGTGCAAGTATAATATAGTAGCTAAAGCCTGTGGTATTTATTCCTCAAGGGAGTTCAATCTCCAGAATTAAGATGTTTATTTGTGGACTTAAATGAACAGAAAAAATATTTTAATTCTATTTTTTTCCCAACCTGGAATGGAATATTCAAATTATAAATGATTATAGAGTTATGTAATTTTATAATTAAATTATTTTTCTTTCTTCATTTTGATATCCCACTTTGTCACTAGCAGACTATCATGTTGCATGTGAAGTTGTAAGTACACTTTAAAAAAAAAAAGATGAAATGAACTCTGTGAAATTTTTGGAGATATTCAGGGCTTTTCATTACAAGCAGTAGTTATTACCTTGATGCGACATACTAATGCTCCCACTGCATTCATAATCTACCAGACAACTGCGGCTTGTTCTCAAGCAAAAAGAGGATACAGAAAATGGAAAGTACAGTCTTGAAGTTTTATCACATCTTGTTGTATAGGCTGTTAAAAGCTGAGAGTGCCCATCACTTTCTCTGTGACAGGTTGCTAAGGTTTATCATTACAGGTGGCCTTTTAACATTTAATATGGTAAGAAAGTTTCATACATTCAACTAGTCATATAATTTTGCCCCTTAAAGAACAGCTTTGCTGAAATCTGAGAGAAGCTGCAAACATTTTCAGTGTTTTATGGTCATTTTCCTCCAAAAATTTTATAATTCTCTTTGCTTTACTACCTCATGTGAGTAGCAAAGCGTGGTAAACTTTAATGGTATGAAAGTATTGTGGTCATATGGGAAGAGAGCCCTTAGAAAGTCTTGTAGCCTGAATTTCCAGTAAAAATTCTGAGTATTGTAAACAGAATTCCTTTAAGAACTTTTGAAGATGCCAATAAAAGACATGCTTGACAATCTGGGAAAACCAGTTTAAGTGATGTAAACATGGGAATATGTGGTTATAATCTATGGTCTTTGAAGCAAAGCATGCTTCAAGGACAAGGTAGCTTTGGAAACATTCAAGATGGGCACAGGATAAAGTCCTTGCACGTAAACATTTGGAAAATGGGCCGAACCTAAGAGGGAATTGGCTGCAGTACCGGTGTGCTGAAGATTGTTCATCAGGGTGTTCCATGTCATGTTCCGGTAGTTCTGCTAAGACTGCAAGTTTAAACAAATGACCTGTAAAGTCTTTCTTGGTCCCACTCTCTTTGATCCACTGAATTTGACTCATTTGTTTAGTAATTCCCAAATGTTATTCAAGTAATGTACATTAACAGGATATTGACTTCTCTTGAGGCAAACATCAATGTTTATTGAAAGGAGAAATAAATATTGACTGAAGTAAAGCCAAAGTCAATTTTTTCCTCAGAACTATAAACCTTAACGTTCACTGAAATGCCAAGTAAATATACAACGTTTGGCATTTAAGTCTTGATAATTCTGTGGAGATACATGTAACACTAACGTTGCTGTTTACGTGTAAAATATGACTCTCATAACAAATGCGTAAAAAAGAACCTGCAAAGACTTGGGCTGTTCACTAGTGACAGCACAGCTATGAAAATGTGATTTGATAATTTTGGCAATTATGCTCAATTAATTAATAGTATCATGGCCTTTGGCAGACAATGTTTTATTTGCATTCTAATTTTTTTCTGTAATTTTCTTTTTATTCCCAAGAGAGTAACATCTGTAGTATACTTACTGCCAATATGAACTTACACTAATTAAAGGAATTGTCATTTATTTGTAAGGCAGCTAAACATGTGTGTGTGCTAAACATGCTTTGTATGCTTTTAAAGTATGAGGCCTGAAAGAATATATTTATTAAAAGTTATGTACTTACAGAAGCATGGTCTGTAAGCATGATCTAAGTGCTTGTTAGAAAAAGTGTTGCAGGCAAGTTTGTTGCTGTATTGCAGTTCCTCAAAGTGGTTCTAAGGGTGCACTCCCATCCAATTTAAGTACCTCACTATCTGTCTAGAAGTGAAAATAGCAAGTGGGGTGTGTAAATAGAGCTACAGTTCTTCCAGCTCGGATTTGGAAGGAGACCTACAAATCTTGTATTTAACAAAGGCTGGTTTCAAGCTCTTGGCAGTTTACAGCTTGATGCGAAATCCTGTTTTGTTGAGTGAGTCAGTCATTAATGACTCTTGTTATGAATAAATGAAGAATGGCCAGTGAGGGTCATGGTACAGATAGCCAGGCGATGACCAAAGTGCCATCAAACTCTCCTGTGAGTCTATTAACTGATTTTATGAACCATTGCATCTGGGTAAAACTATGTCAGTACTATTTGCAAAAAGCTTCAATAGATTGATAAAGTCCAAGCGGATATAGCACATCTGATCTGTTAGTTTTGTTTTAATGTTAAATGATTTTCATGACACATCAGCTTTCCAAGTGAAGTAGAATAATGGCACCACAGTCTTCATCCTTGTACTGCTGGATCTAAAAGACTGTTTTTTATGGTCTCTTTCATTTTACTAGTTGTCTTCATAATTTTTTTTTTTATGCAATGCCTTCCATGAAAACAAGGTGTAATTTTAGCTATGGTTAAGGGTTTTCATGCTCACTAAGGTGATCCATGCACAGAAAGCTCACTCTGAGTAAGATCTTCCACAGGTGGTAGTGACAAATTGTCTTTGTGATGTTATCCATATAACGTCCAGAAAAGGGGATACTTTTTTGTTTGTGCTCTCTTTTCTCTGGTGTGGTTTTGCTTCTGACTGGCTGTGCACAGTGCAAAGTATGATATACGCAGGCTGTGTGCAGCTTTCAACTGTGTTTTAGTGCTATGAAGTGTAATCAGACCTTGGTCCAATATGTAAACTGAGAAGACAAGTTTCAATGCTGCAGCTGAACTTCACGTTTTGAAATACTAATGCGTGCTGTTTTCGTGTATGTAACCCTTAGGTAGCTCTACCCTTTTCAGAAAACCAGAACTTGGGAATATGAAGTAGTGAGGTGTTTCAGGCAAAACTGGACACAGGAGGCGGCAAAGTCAATGGGATTTCAAAAGTAAAGGGGACACTGGAATGTACCTACTGAACTATCTAATATAGCCACGCAGTAAGATTCTTTTCAGGTAAGCTGCAGGTTGCATATGTGAAAGGAATGTAATTGTTTAATTTTCAGTTCTAGTTTAGAAACTGATGGAACAGAAAATACAGAGCCCTCCCCTTTTATAAAGCTCAAATCAGTAATGTTACCTCTTCACAGGGAAAGCTGTCATTGAATAATGGTCTGCTGCCAGGAAAATGCTGAAGCAAGCTGTCTTATTTTCAAAGCAGGCAGTGCTGCCTTTGAAATAATCTTGTAGATGTTATATGACGGAATACTAAATAGAAGACCAAATCCAGATCTTTTGACAACGTTCTGTTATAATGACTTTACTCCTATTATATCAAATGATTGATGTAGATGTAATCATTGTGGTTGATGAATGTTAGTGTGGCAGGGTGACATTTGATTTCTGTTCTGTTTGAATTCTGATTAGCTTAATAAATCTGTGCATTGTGGTTAGAAAAAAGTTTACTGTACCTGTGTGACTAAACTGGTGTGTGACTGACATTTATTTATTTTTATCAGTGTAGAAGGGTGACATTTGATTTCTGTTCTGTTTGAATTCTGATTAGCTTAATAAATCTGTGCATTGTGGTTAGAAAAAAGTTTACTGTACCTGTGTGACTAAACTGGTGTGTGACTGACATTTATTTATTTTTATCAGTGTAGAAGGGTCAGCAATCCTTTTTATTCAGACTTTAAAGTGAATTTTAATACTTGTGAGAGGAACCAGATTGACAGCCACAGGAAATAAAGTCCTTTCTCCATCTGCAAAAGAGACATAGCATGGACAAGAAGGATGTTGCTGTCCTGCTTAGGAGTCTTTATTATTATTTACGGGAGAATAATGTCGATGGTCCCAGATGTGGTGAACAACGGTAGCCTCTCTTTTGGCCATATGGGTTTTGTATCATAACCTGCCATATATAGCTGGGCAGGAGTCTGAGGAAAAGTAAAATTTCATGGTCTGTTTCATGTGGGGGAAAACCAGGGTTTGCTGATAGAGTGGCTTTGTGCAGAGATGACAGAGATGAAAAATGTGTGGCATTTCAGTTACTTTCATCTTCCCTTCTGCACCTTCTTTCATCTCGAAGCTATTGCAGAGCAAGAGTAGTGACTGATTTGTTACTGGGAAGGTCAAGAAAAATATTTTCTTCTGGATATATAACTAATTCCTGTTGTTATTTTATAACTTCAATTACTGTTCTGGCCTGTTTCTTGTTTTCAGTTGAGTTCAGTTGAGTCTCTCGGTGAGCCCTTATGAGCTGGAGTCATGATTTCCAGCTCTTGTCTACTGAAGACTAAAGGCACCTGTGTATTGGGTCCATATGAGATGGAGTTAATTTTCTTCATAGCAGCCCACGTGGTGCTGTGTTTCAGATTTGTTGACTAAACCAATGTTTTGGCTGTTGCAGTATTTGCGCAGCACCAAGACTTCCTCTTCTTGCTCTGCCCACCCACCTCAGTGAGTAGGCTGCCAGGAGGGCAGGAAGCTGGGTGAGGGGACAACCTGGGCACCTGACCCAGATTGACCAAAGGGATTTGGCATGCATATAACATCATGCGCAGCAGTAAAACCTAAGGAGAGGTTTTTTGGGGGGATGACCATGCATACATATACATACCCACAGGTGACTCTTTTAGCTGCTACTGTGATTGTTTGATAGGCCGTGTGGAGTGGAAAGAGATTAATTGTGTAAATCTGCTTTGCTCACATGAGATCCAGTTAATGTTATAAAAAATACTGACACTATAGTAAAAGTATCTCTTGTGATTCTCACTCTGGTTCTTCATGTCATCGACATCCGTTTGAAAACATGTTTTAGAACATGGAAATGCTGAGGGGGCAAATTCTGCACTTTTCATTTTTATTTTCACGTTTTTCTTCTTCCTTTGTTACCTAACTTATGAGATTTCAAATGAATTTCATAAAGGTGAATTGACCCGCGTGCTGGCATAAACTGTTGGGCTGGCTTGTTGTATAAGTAGTGTCTATTTTGTTTTGTTTGGACGAATGTGGTTTGGTTTTAGAGAAAGCAGATTGTCTGTATATGCTGTCTTGGCTAGTGCACGAAGGCATTCCTCTGGCAGGAGTGGGACATTGAGAGGGGTTTTTTTGTTGTTGAGAGAAATGAACGTGTTCCACTAGAAGCTGTTGAAGAAGCTACACTGATGCCTGTAAGATTTCACTTAGGTAGCTTTACTTGGAGACCGGTGACTTGTCTGACAAAAGTATATTTTGAAAATGGGGCCCAGGCTTAATTTTAAACTCGTGAGAGAGGGGTAATGGCTTCAGTAGTACCAGTGGTTATTCACCATCACTGTCAAATATTTATGACTTCTTCTTAATCTGAATTTGTGTGGATTTAATGCCAAGCTCTTTCTTAATGGCAGGTCTTCTCTGCTACATTTGAAGAGCACTTTTAGTACCTGATGCTTTTTCCCTCTGAATATTCTTACACTCCCCAAGACTACTGCTCAGTCTTCTTTTTGACAAGCTACACAGATTGAGCCATTTCAGTCTCTCACTTTAAGACATTTTGTCCAAAACGTAAATAATTTCTTTAGGCTCCTCCTTTCTTCTTTTTTAATACCTCCTTCAATTTTTCAATATTGTTTTCAAAGTACCAGGAGGAGATATCGTATTCCAGCATAGATCCCAGTGATACTGTATTTAGAGATAAAATGACCTTTCTGCTCCTTTGTACTCTGTTACAGTACAGCCTGCATTTTTTTCCCCTTAGACTTATGCCTTCAGCTATATTAAAATAATTTATTAATAT